>NW_004524625.1:3475645-3480228 GCF_000260255.1 Octodon degus | reverse complement strand
CAAAGTAGCAGTGCAGCCCCTAGCAGAGGTGTAGCAGTCATCAATACCAGTCATCAGCAGCAGCTTCTTGGGCACAGGGGCTGAGACAGTGCCAGTGCCTCTAGGGGCAGGGATCAGATGCACCAACACAGAGCCACAGCAGCCTGTCACCTTGCAAGGAACTGTGTGGAGCTTGCAGATCTTGTTTCCGCAGTAGCCTCTCCTCACCAGGACAATGGAGAGCTTGGCCAGGATAATGGCCGCAGGCCAACATGACCGTTGAAGTCCCCAATGGCTACAAATACCTTGAACCTGGTCTGCTGGCCAGCATGAGTTTGCTTCTGCACAGGCATGATCTTCAGAACTTCATCCTTGAGGGATGTGCCCAGGAAAAAGTCAATAATCTCGGACTCCTTGATAGGTAAGGAAAAAAGGTAAATTTCCTCCAGGAACTTGATCTTCATGTCTTTGACCAGACGGTCCAGCTTGGTGACAGGAATCCACTCTTTGTCCTCGGACTTACCACCGTGAGCCCCGCGGCCTCGGTCTTGGCCTGTCCTCTGCCATGCCTGCGCCCTCGAAGGCCACTGCCGCGGCCTTCCATGCCTGGGCCCCCAGGGCCTCTGGCCCCTCCCGCTGCACCGGTGTCATGCGCCATTTGGTGTTTCCCAGAAAAAGAAGTGGAAGTTGCTTTCTTTTAGGATCTGACATACCTCACTCTGAGCACTTCTTTTTTATTATTTTTCCAAGCTCTTCTTGACTTGATGGCTTGCGTTGAGAAATCTGCCATGATTCTGATGGGCTTTCTATTATAAGAGATTTTTTTTTCTCTCTTTTTATAGTCCTTTGGGTTTTTTTGCTAAATTTCTGGGATCTTGCTTAAATGTGTCTGGGTGTAGCTTTATTTTGGTTATGGCTAATTGGAGTTCTATATGCCTCATTTATGTCTGTCAGATTCTTTTTGAAACCATGCTTGGGAAATACTTTGTTATTGCTTCTGCAAATAGTCTTTTTATATCATTTGTATTGACTCCTGTGCTTTTGTTGACACCTGTCAGTTATATATATATATATATATATATATATATATATATATATATATATATATATGCATTTTCTTTGCATCATCTTGCAGCTGTTGAACTGTTATTTCCTGGTTTCTTGTTATTTTAAGAGCTCTTTCCTTTTGTGATCACTAACTGCAATACTATCATAAAGGTCTGAAATTCTGTGTTCTGTTTTGTTCAAGCAGTTTTGCTAGCTTTCAATGGAATTTTAAATCTCCTGGATATCTGTTTGAATCTGTTTCATGCGTTCTAATCCTTTTCTATATTGTTCATTCAAGGTTTCCATCATTTTTCTATACTCCTATATTTTTCTTTTATCTATGTCTTCTTTAGATATGCTGAGTAATTCTTTCATTATAGTTACCACTTTTTTTACCTGAGATATCATTTCTGATTTAATTTCTTCTGTAGCCGGATGAAATTGTTTTCATTATTTCAGTTGCTGTCATTTCAGAAATTTCAGTGTGTGACTTCCAAGTTCTATGTCTATATCTCCTGGACTTGTTCTAGATGGGCTGGAGGTCTGAGATTGCATTTTGGTTCTTCATTTTGACATTTTCTATTTCTACCAATAGTGTAGAAGAATTTCCTTTTCTCTGGAGCATCATTTATTATTTAATTTCTTAGTTGTAATCATTCTTGCTGAATCCTAGTGTTGTTTTAATTTGCATTTGTCTAATGGCTAGCGATGTTACAATTAATTGGTGAAGACAAGTGCAAATGGTAGCAAGGTATTATATTTATTAAAGGTAGGAAAAGAAACAGGCTTAGCAGAGTAGGTTTGGGCTAAGTAAAAGTGGGAAGAGAAGCACATCCTCCAGTGTGAGGGTAGACTACCAGGCAAAAAGAGCACAGTGGCAGAGAGCACAATGACAACTGTCCTTTTTGTGACTACTCCTTAGGCTAGTGTCAGGTCTAGGTCATGCTATCCAAAACTGCACATGAACAACATATAAAGAATTTAAAAACAACTGAATCCCCAAATTTGAAGGCCCAACCAAAAAATGAGCATCTGAGATCAATACCCACTTCTCAGATGAAGTACAAACAGCAAACAAATATATGAAAAAATATTCAAAATTACAGGTCATTCAAGAGATGCATATTCTTTTTTTCTTTTTTTTTTTTGTGGAACCGGGGATTGAACTCAGGCCCTTGCACTTGCCAGGCAAGCACTTATTCTACTGAGCCATCTCCCTGGAAAGAGATGAGAATTCAAGCAATGCTGAGATTTCATCTCACATCAGAAAGAATAGCTATCATCAAGAAATCAAATAATAACAAATGCTGGTGGGGCTCCGGGGAAAAAGGAACTTGATTCTCAACTGTTGATGGAAAGGTAGACTGCTGCAATCACTGTGGAAATCAGAGCGGCGATTCCTCAAGAACTTAAGACCCTCCTACTTCCATTTGACCTACTTATCTCTTTTCTCCCTCCAAATTAAAGGCATAATACCACAGCCATATATAGGCACCTGTTCACAGCAGCAGTTTCTTTTCTTTTCTTTCTTTCTTCTTTCTTTCTTTCTTTCTTTCTTTCTTTCTTTCTTTTTTTCTTTTCTTTTCTTTTCTTTTTTTTTTTTTTTTTTTGGCAGAACTAGGGATTGAACTCAGGCCCTTGCATTTGCCAGGTAAGTGCTTATTCTACTAAGCCATCTCCCTGGCCCCCCTTTTTTATTTTTATTTTTTTTTTCAGGCAGCAGTTTCTAATAGCTAAATCTTGGAAACAGTCAAAATGCCCATTAGCCAATGAATGGATCAAGAAAAAACATTTTTTAAATACATGGGAGTACTGCTCAGCCATAAAGTATAAATTTAAGACTTTTATAGGTAAATGGATGCAGCTTGGAACCACACTCTTAAGTGAAATAAATCAGACAAACATGCAGAAATATCACATTGTTTCTCTGGCATGAGAAACTGAAAGTGTAGATAAGAACTAAATTACACAATAGATATTGTGAAATAGGAAGAAATTATTCAAAAGGAAAGGGGAACTGGTGATGGGGAGGAGGAAAAGAAGAAAGGGGAAAGAAAAAAGGATAAAAGGATAAAAGGGAAACAAAGCTTTATAAATAAGGAGGGGCAGAGGGGTTGAAGGGAGAGGAGGGGAATGAGAGAAAAAAGAGGAACAAAGCTATATCAGGCCCAATCCTCTGGCCAATGTTATTATTATGTAACTCTACATTGTATCAATAAAATTAATAATGGAAAAGCTAAAAACAAAACCGCACTTGAGAAGCCCATGTGCAGGGCTTCGGGAACTGTTCTGCATGTGCTCCTGGGATCTTGTGACCAACAGGTTGTGCCTACTTCGCCTGCCCGCTTTGCCACACCCTGATCTCCCATCTTCCCTGGAGTCCTGACCATGGCTTCAGCTGGTCACAGGAAGTCAGTCCCTCTGTCCTAGGGACTGCCAGAATGGACAGCTCTCAGGGCAAGGAGAGCTTCTGGGTCACCAGAAGTGTCGCAGGCCATTTCGGTACAAATGTTCAAGTTCATCTGCTCCCCCTGACCAAATCAAATGAGGCCATATATTTAGGTAAAAGGGAAAAGGACTTATTTAAAGATAGCTCTGAGGAGGTGGAGGGGCCTATTCGCCTCAGATCACTACCTTACCCTTTACAGCTGGAAAGGACCTCTTAAGAGTAAGGGACAGAAGGGAGAGGGAACCCAGAGACTTAATGCAAATGTTCCTGTCGCTCCAGCATTGTCAACCATCTTCAGTTCACCATCCCCTTTCTTATGGGAGGAAACAGGGATCCAGGCTTTCTGATATCAGCATCTGCATGTGCTGCTCCTTCATGTGGGCTAAGAAGAGGCGGAGAAATCAGCTTATGGCCTGGGCCTCAGGAGGTTGCCTGTCTCTAAAGGCTAAAAAAAAATGAACTTTTAAAATTCCATTTTGCGGGGCTGGGGAGATGGCTCAGTAGAATAAGTGCTTCCCCGGTAAGCACGAGGGCCTGAGTTCAAGCCCCAGTTCTAAAAAAAAAAAAAAAATCCATTTTGCTGCACTGGTTACAAGATTGGAAAGGGAAGGGTCAGACACCTACATGTCTGAATCAGAATTTAGTTAAGGACTATGTTTTTCATAGATCTCATTTGTACCTCCAATGTCTCAGGTTATTTTAGGTGCATATTATAGACTAAAAAAAAAAAAATTATATATTATTTAATTCAACGCTTTTAGCATCTGTGAATTGGCTAGAGTAGGAATATAGTTTTATTTCTGAGATGAGAAATCTAAACCTGGAATTGACTATAATGAAAAAAAGACACCCAAAAATCTAGTGGAAATGGAAAGGTGGAGCTTTGATTTATCTTTTGTCTCAAAGCCAGTGTATTATTACTTGTAAGTGGGTTTTCTAATTTGTCTCCCTTCAGTAAGATTGTGTGTACAGTGGTGGGGTAGCATTATTAGCCGGGGCTAAATTAGACCTGATTTTTTTTTTTTTTTTTTTTTTGTCCTTCCAGCAAAGCTGTGGACCATGCCTAGGAAGGTCAGCAGGATTGAGTCCAGAAGAAGGGAGACGGGAC
>NW_004524625.1:3466778-3475545 GCF_000260255.1 Octodon degus | reverse complement strand
AAAAAAAAAAAAAAAAAAAAAAAAAAAAAAAAAAGAAAGAAATACAGGAGAATAAAAGATTGACCAGAAAAAAAACCTAATGTTGACCTATTGTGGCCTTTCAATATTTGAAAAGTTTTTTGTTTGTTTCTTTTTTTGGTATTATTATTTGTTTTGGATTTGGGGTTTTGGTTTTTTGTTTTGTATTATAATTTAAGGCAAGCTACAGCTGTACAGTCAGGCACGTGGGTGCAGCTCTGTAGTCCCCCTGGTGAATGAGGGCGGAAAATCACAAATTTGGTCCTGGGCAATGTAACACACTGTCTCGGATGCAGGTAGGTAGTCTCTGGGGAAGGAGAAAAGGAAAAGAAAAGGAGGGAAGGAAGGAAGGAGAAGAGAAAAGGAAGGAGAGAGAAAAGAGATAAAGAAAGAAAAAGAAGAAGAAGAAGAAGAAAACAAAGAGAAAAGGGAGGAAGAAAGGGAAAGGACAAAGTAAAAAAATTACCAACTTCGGTGCTTTGCCCTAAGACTGGATTTGGTCTTTCCAAGAAGTCTTGCTCTTTTGGTCCGTCTGTAGCCACGCCCACAATGCATGGCCACACCCACAGCGCCTGGTCTGGCTCCAGTACCGGCCACGCCCTCAGCTCCTGGCCACGCCCACAGCACTGGCCAGGGCCAGGGCACGAGGCCTAGGTCCGCGCTCCAATTCTGCCTACAGGTTGACAGTTGCTGGTCTTCGATGTGAAGTCCAGATTTGCGTTTGCGACTGGGAGTCACTGTAAGTAGCACGTCTGGCCCTCTGCTCTTCCTGAGCAGCCAGGAAAGAGGAGGCTGCAGCAGGATTATGAGTCGCAGTTGAACCTGAGGCGCTTGATGCCATTCGCTCTGTGGAGTGTGGCTGCCTTCCTTGGCCACTGCCCGGCAGGGATCGGACGGTGCCCGTCCCACGGCCTGCGCTGCCGGGAGCGCTTGTCTGTGCTCGTTGCTTCCCGGGTGTTTTAACCTTCTTTCTAGCTGCCTTTGGCCGAGGAGAGTAGTCTACTTGTTCCCTCTCAATCCCGACCTCCACCACCAGGGTTTTACTTAACCAGCTAGGTAAGTGGCCGCGAAAGGGCTTGAAGGGAAAGTCTGCTTCAGTTATGGACGCGCTAAGGTTGAGACCGTGTGCGAAATCCAGGTGGGCTGTTGGATATGTGAATGTGGCAGTCAAAGAGCGCTGGACGGGAAGCAAAGCAGTACTCATCGACCTCTTAGGACTGAAATTTTATGGGAACCTGGCTACCGCGGCAATTGCAAGCGCGTAGACTCAGAGCAAAGGATCTGTAGGTGTAGGGAAAATTCTGGCTCGGAAGCTGTCTTTTATTCCCATTAGTTAACCTCCTCCCGGTCATACAGCCCTTGTTCACACCTGCCACTGGACACGCTGATATGTGTGTTAGTATGTTAGTTTCGTTTCTACCATTTGGATTGTGATCATTTTCTTTTGATCATTGGTTTTTCTGGCTTTGCGGGGAGGAGGTCCGGGGAATCGAACCCAGTTCCTAGTGCATGGTGGGTAAGCGCTCCGCCAGATAGCCCTTGGGGCTCTTTCTCATTGGCTTCTGGTTAAGTTGCACTGTTGTCAGAAAATATTTTCTTAAAATACCAGTTCTTTAAAGTTCATTTAAGCCAAATGCATGGCTCAGGATATGAGCACCTTTATTTTTTGTTCTCCGGTATTGGGGGCTGAACTGCAGCCTTGTGCGTGCTAGGCAACCCCTGCTGCTGAGCGGCATCTCTGCCCCCATCATCACCTTTAGTATATTGTCCTAAAGAGTGTATTTTCTCAAGTTGAGCACACTGTTCTATAAATGTTAATTAAGACTACTTCGTTGTTTTCTTCTACTTTTATTTGTATTTATTTTACGCTTAATTTCTTCCCGTGCCATAGTTCTTGTTTCTTCATTTCCTCCTGGGATATTGTTTTCTTCTGTGCAACTTCCTCCTCTGGTTTAGGAACGATTTGTTCCTTTCAGTAAGGATCATCTCAGTGTGGCAGGGGGAGCTCATGGACGGGTGGATCGGGCCATGAGCTCTGTACCAACAATGGCACATCTTGGGTGCTTTGTTCGTCTGGATATGTTCAATGACCAGAGAATCTACATCTAAATCTTTAAGTTCAAAATTACTCTCTGCATTTTTAAGCATGTACAGCAAAAATGCAGCACTCTGGGCTGAGGAGATAGCTCAGTGGTCTAAGCGCCTGCCTGGCAAGCACAACGAACCAGGTTCCACCCCGGTACTGCATGCCATGCTGGCCCTGTGCCTTGCTGGCCACTGAAACCAGGCGAGGTGGAGCACGCCTATAATCCCAGCGCTGGGGAGGCTGAGACAGGAGAATCACTATGGGTCCAAGCTGCATAGTGAGACACCTGTTCAAAATAAATAAATAAATATTTTTTTAAAAAAATCAGCACTCTTTCTGGGCCACCGGCCCTGTGTCCAGCCCCGCTCTTTGGCCTGGGGACACCTACCAACTCTGCCATTGTAATGCTGGAATGGCACACACTGCTTCTTTAATGTGACATCTTTCTGATGCTTGGTGGCCTTTCAGCCATGCATACCCTTGATGGCCTGGGCAGTTGTTTCATTCATGCTCTTAAAGTGAGTGTGAAGATTTGAGCCTCTTGACTTGCATGATTTTTGTGGGGTTTTCTGGGTCAAGAGAGTACTGAACCATTTTCACAGGTCACCTCAGGCTGCTCACAGAAGAGCTGTTAATGCTAAAGTCATCTCCTTACAGCTTTTTTTGGTCCATTTACTGTGTCCTTTCTTGGGGAGATGTGCTCCACTATGATTGTGGATTTATTTCTCTTTTACAGACTGTGATTGAATACTTACAAAAAAATGTGTCATTTTCCCATTCTGAGAAGATGACCTTCTTTATCTCCAGTAATGCTTTCTGCCTCAAGGTTCACTGCTTCTGGGGGCTGCCTGGTAAGGCAGGTTGTATCCTCTGGCCCAGCTCTCCTCCTCCTTTCAGTTCCACCCTTTGTATGGGTTCCTCTTGCAATGGCACTTGATCCTAGAGAGTCCCAGCTCTCCCAGCTCTGATTTTTACTTTGGGCTCAACAAGTGACAGGCATTCCTTGAAGCAGGGTTTGAAATGGGCTTGTGCATTGCAGTTTGCTTTTCTGGACAACTTCCATCACAGAAGAACACACTTAGTTGGTCAGGGACGCATATCGCAATCAGTTTCCCAGTCGTAGTCGCCGAGGCCTGCACCAGGCCTGCGGAACAGCCGGCATGCTGCACTCACGTGTGAGCAGTAAGCTCCTGCATGGTGCGGCCCTTGAGGCTTTGTTCGTGGTGGGTAAGTGGCATTACCCTGGCAATAAACACTGAATTCTTACTCAAGAAATATCTTTTAATCCTGTGCTCTTGATGACACTAGGAATGAAAATGAAGGCCTCACGCCTGCTGGGGCGTTTATCTCTGAGCCACATTCCTGGCCCCCTTTTTCTCTTCTTTTACAGTGTTTTCAAGCTCAATACACCAAACACTTATAAGAGTGTATGGTTGAGCAGTTGAGTCTTGCTATTTTAATAAAGTTAGACAATTCTTTTGCTTGTTTCTAAATTTGGGCATTTAGTCTGTTTACATTTAAAGCAATTACTGATGTTCTAATAGGCTTAAATTTAACCATTTCTTAAATTTGGCTTTCTCTGTTTTTCTGGTGTATATACCATTTTCACATTTATTTTGCTTTCCTTAGGGTTATTCTACTTTCTATAGCTTTTTTTCCTGATTTTATAAGAAAATTTATTTGGAAACAGTGCTTGTGAGCCTGCAGAAGCAGTACCCACTTGGGGTGCAGGCAACAAGATTACAGGGCCCTACTTCCTGGGCACTCCCTGGTGCCAGGATGGGGGCCTCCTGCTGCTCCCTGCTCAAGCTCTCTCCTGTCTCTGGAGCAACACCCCTCTTGTGGCTCCCCCTTTTTCCCTCTGCCTTGGGCGAATCCTCTCCTCCATCTCAGCTCATCTTCATTCTGTCTAGGAAACCTGTCCACCTCAGAGTGACCACTGCACTTTCTGCCATCATCTGAGTAGCATTCTGGCATTTCAAGTCCTTGTATTCTTCTGTCCATGTCCTTTTGCTCTTTGTCATTGTCATCCTGTGTCTTTTCGCTGCGTGCCCCGGCAGGCTGTCTGAGGACCTGGCTGTCACAAAGGTGCAGGGACCACAAATTTCCTGTTTTCCATCTTTACTGCCGACTTTCTTGCTTTTTTTGTTTGTTTTTCTGTGTTTGGTTCCTCTTCCTTTTCTGGTTTCTTAAGAATCTTAGTCCTGATTTCTGTTTCAATAGTTGTCTTTTGTTTATTTGCCTCTTTCTGCTAACATTTTTCTTTTTCTCTTCTTTTTCTTTTTTCCTCCTCTCTCAAGCTTTTCTTTTCAAACTCACTCCTCCTTCGTTCTTTTCACTTCTCCTCTCGAATTCCCTGCTTTTCTAATTTTCTGTTTTTAATATAGCCCAAAAGAGGTGTAGTTTTTCTAGAAATGAGTCAGTTCCAGAAGAACAGTTCATAATCTGGATTCATGTGCAAGTTGACAAAGTGAGTCTTAAACAGTACACAAAGGGGTGCAGAAGACTCAGGTGCTCTGCATCAACAAAGGCTCCCCACTCTGTCCCCCTACTCTGTCGAAACAGAGAAATCCTCCTGCCAGGCCTGGAACGACAAGTTCTCTTGTCTTTGCCTCTATCTCTATCAGAAGAGTTTCAGGATTCGCGCTGGTTCTCTCTTCTTCCACTTCGTAAGTTTCTAAAAACTGCGTATACTCTGGATCATCTTCAGTGCTGCTCCCTGTCTTGGGGTCTCTCTTCTTCAGCTTCTTCTTGACTATCTTGTGGAACAGGGCAAATGCTACCACTGCAGGATACTCCAGGCCTTTACTGCCCAGGAAGACATATCCACCACAAGGATCTCTGAACAGCAGGATGTCATCAGGATTTCTAACATTAATGTGTGCTCTTGAGTAGAAATGAGGATAAAGGCTGAGATCTGCTCTAGTGACCTCGAAGGTGTCGTGTGCCAGCAGTGGGCGCCACTGCCCCTCTAGCTGCTCCTTTGTGAGGCTGGGGGGCAGCTGTTGCAGGACCACCTGGAGCAATGTAGGCTAGTCACCCAACCCACCTCTGCCCAGGTGCAGTCACCGCATGCAGAGGCCCCACCTCACACACTGCTGCACTCCGGGCCTTGCCCAGCTCCCCCGGTGCCCCTTCTATAGCTTTTTGAGGCATAATTTGAAACAATAAACATCACATAGTTAAAAAGTACCATTAAGATTAATCTGGAAGGGGGCTGGGGAGATGGCTCAGTAGGATAAGCGCTTGACTGGCAAACGCAAGGATCTGAGTTCAATCCCCGGTTCCGCAAAAAAAAAAAAAAAAAAGATTAATCTGGAAGGGCGGGGGAGATAGCTCAGTAGAATAAGTGCTTGCCTGGCAAGTTCAAGGTCATGAGTTCAATCCCCAGTACCAAAAAAAAAAAAAAAAAAAAGAAAAGAAAAAAAATTAATCTGGAATAGGGGATTAATTTGGACTCTTTTTTGGTACCAAGGATTGAACTCAGGACCTTGTGCTTGCCAGGCAGGAAATGAAGCCACTGAGCCATCTTCCTGGGCAAGGGGATGAATTGGAAGGGAAAGTCTTCATGCAGAAAGAAGCTTTTGAAATACTTGGGGGACTTGAACTGGGGAAGGAAACTGGAAGTGAAATTATGAGACGAGATCATCTCCAAGGGCTCTACTGGACCTGTTGATCTTTTGTTTCAAGCTTTAAGAGGAAAAGCTGAGTAAGCCGGACATTGGCTGTGTTAGGGTGAGTTATAGACACCCCAAAGGCGACCACATCCTCATCTTCAGAATCTGTGAATCCCAGCCTCATCCTGTCATGATGAAAAGTATTTTGCAAATGTGATTAAGGCAATGATTTTGAGATGGAGAGGTTATATTGTTCGGGTTGATCCAGTGCAATAAGGGGGGTCTTTAAAAGAGAAGAGGGGTTCAGAATCAGAGCAGGAGATTTGGTGATAGAAACAAAAGCCAAGAGAGAAGCACAGACATACACACTCAGAAAGACAGACAGACACAAACAGGCAGACAGAGAAGGGAAGATGCTACAGAGCTGATTTTGTAAAGGAAGGGGTCAGCATTCAGGGGATGCAGGTGATCTTAGGGAGCCGGAGTAGGCAAGGTAATGGATTGTCCCTTGGGGCCTTCAAAGCAGCCCTTCCACTACCAGTGAAACTCACTTTGAAGTTCTGATCTCCAGTACTATAAATTACCGTAAACTTTTTTCTAGGCCACTAAGTTAGTGGGCAATTTGTAACTGCAGCAAGAGGAAACTAATACAGAGTTTTCAAAATCCTTGTGTTTATGAGAACATATTAATTCTTTAATTTGACATTTATTGAGTGCCTATTCTGTGCCAGTGTTCCATGCTTAGGGCATATCAGAAAAGATAAAAAGGCCCCCTCTCCCATGCAACATACTCAGAAAGACTTGAAGTGAAACAATAAACAGTAAATATACAAATGAGCAAATTACATAGTTGTAGGGAACACAAAAGCCCAAGATGGCCTCAATGACTGAACGGGCCATGAAGAGGGGTCTCCAGTAGGCAGTGGGCCAGCAAGACACCAGCACAGGTGCATGTGTCATTCTCCTCCTGTAAATAACTTATGTAACCCTTGACTCCATATAAGGCCTGGTACTGGTGGACAGTGGCTATGTGTACAGTGGCACATATGTAAATATCGTATAGTCTCCCTTGTATAAGAACTCAAAAGAAGAAATACGAATAGAAATATATAATACAAATAAAAGGGAAGCAGGATCTCAAGGACAAACTAAAGACAGGGAAAGGAGAAGAGCTAGGAAACATGACAATGTCAAGCCATACAGTTATATGTAGAAGATGGGCAAGGCAATGATCTTGAGAATCTTCAGAAGATTTTTGAATCTAGCAGTAAATTGGAAAGATTCTCACCCTGACTAACTATATATACTGATACCTGTGAACTAAGCTACTGCACTGCAGATGGTAATTTGTAATAGTAGTTTCATGCTTGGAGTGCCTGTCATTCTGGTCTCCTGAATATGGGCTGCTTGTCATGACATGACAGTTTCTGCTATGATGTCTCTCAGGTAGATGGTTGTTCAAGAAGTAGGGGGTGGTGAATGAAAGCAACAGACAGGAAAAGGAATAATGTGGGACTGTCTTGCTTCAAGGTTGTATATGGTGAGATTTTTGGACTTATGTGTAAACATAAGAAGTATATAATTCTTTATGCCTATTTTTAAAATATATTCTAAATTTTAAATGTTTTTTATCATATTCTGTAGGGACTTAAAGTTCAACATATCAATACTCGATGAAAAATACCTGTTCCGTATTATGCTGAAGATGTTTGATAAGCAGACTGATAGTGAGGTTAAGCTTAACAGCCTAAGTTGTATGGTAATAACAATAAGCTTGTCTTCTGGATGGTTAACAACCTAAGTTAGCAGACCAAAATTAGAGAAAAGGGAGGGTCGCAAGGAAAGCCAACATTTTAGCCCTAGCCTTCCAAGGTCAATTAAGACTCAGGACATATGAGAACTTGTACTGTAATGTCATGTAACTCAGTAGTGTCCCAAATTTTCTGATCAAGGAGATTATGGGGCCAAAGGGGAAAGTGATTGATGATGTAGAGTGTGCCTAAGGAGAGTCACATGGAGAGAAAACATTCTCTCAGGCTTTCACAGAGAGCACATTGGTCAAGCAATGGCTGTGACTCATCCACATGGCTGACACTGACAAAGGTTCTACAGCCTGAGGTACAGGATCTCAGGATAAATCCTGAGGGGATTTCACTGACCTTATCAGACCCAAAAGCTACAACTCTTGTTGCATAGGTCCTGCTTTACCTTGGTCTTAACCATCCAGCAAAAAAGTATAAAAACGAAATATAAGAAGTAAAGCCATGCTATTATGTTGAGCTGTAGGGGACTCAGGCCAACAATTTCTGACATTGCCAGTGAAGCAGAAGACCCAATGCTATTATGGGCTACTGGACTCTTTTAGAATATTTTGCTGAGTTTACACACCTATACTATTCAAATAACGGAACTTAACAAAAAAAGGGGATACAGATGAATGTCCATGTTGTAACTGTGTATTCAAAGTGGTTAGGATAGATATATAGTTACATTCTCTTAATGAATAGAGGGATTTGTTCTAATGGTGTTTGTACATACTATGTCATGTCTGCATCTTGTACAGCAATTAACCACTAAGAAGAATGTATGCAATGTGTGAATTATTGAAACTGTCCTACCAATTTGATCTGAAATTGTCACATTACTATTTGTTTATCAATAAGATTATGGGAAAAAATAACTATATATCTTATATACTGTATCTTGTTAGGTTTTGTTTTCTGATCCACTCTGCTAGTCTATTTCTTTTAATTAGTTAACTGAGGTCATTTACATTTATGGGCATTCTTGGTATGTGTTGGCTTATCTTTGTTACATTATTCTCCTGCTTTTGATTCCCTACTTTTTCTTTCTCTTTAATTGCTTGCCCTGCTGGTGGTTGGAATTGTGGATTTAAAAAAAAATCTTTCTAGAATATCTTTCAGTACTTTTCATAGGGTTGGTTTGGTGGTCATGAATTTCTTCGGTTGTTCTTTGTCATGGAAGTATCTTATTTCTCCATTAATTTTTAAAGATAGTTTTGCAGGTATATCTATATCAACCTTTG
>NW_004524625.1:3451000-3458785 GCF_000260255.1 Octodon degus | reverse complement strand
TTTCATTTCTACTATTATTTATATTATGTTATTTTATAGTGTTGGTAGTTGAACTCAGGATCTTATGCATATTCATTGATCTATGTCCCCACGCCTCACTTTTATTCTTTACTTTTCCATTTCCATACTATCTCTGTTATGTCATTCATTCATACATTTTTCACTTATATATTATTATTCACTTATATAAGTCATTATTCACTTTTATATTTACTCATTAAGTGAATCTTAAACATGAGCTATTTTTGGCTAGGAATTATAGTAATACATGAATCTTTTAATTCTCTTTTCTCTGTGAGTTCCAGGTGAAAATTTGCTCATGAGAAAAAACAGCAGGTGGGAAACAAGGCACTCCTTTATCGTCGGTCAAGCTAGTGCTTGCCTTTCCTGAGGAAGTGCCCTCGTAAGGCCAGATGGTGCCGTGTGTGCCAGCCCCGGGGAGGCCTCTTTCTTTCTCTCAGCTGTGTACTAGGGCTCTGTATGGCCTCTCTGGTAGATATCAACTGATGAGCACACTGGAGGTCTAACAGTTTGTACGTTCGCTTGATCATAAACGTTGTCCCCTGGGGTCCAAGAATCCACTAAGTGGATCTCTAATTTCTTATCTCTGGCATGAGAAGCACAAGGAAAGAGGTCAGAAATGGCAGGTGTTAGGCTTGCATCTAGATGTCTCTCCAAAACCTCAGGTGGTCCTAGGTGGGGCTTCTGGGAGGTGGCTAGAGCTAGAGTTTGTGATACTGGGATTAAGCATGTGATGCTGAGGTTGATGTATGGTGTGGTGCTGGGACTGTGGGTGCCCCACTGTAGTCCGAGTATGCTGCCTGCTGGGTAGCCTGGATAGAATACAAGGGACAGAAGAGGGCTGCTGTTGTTGCTCGCTGCTCCCTTGCTTCTTTGCTGCTTAACTACCTACCTGCTTTTTATTGCTTCTCCCCACAGTGCCCCTCCTATCACGCCCCCTTGCCCTGGAGCCACCAATTATGGACTGAAGCCTCTACAAATTGTGAGACAAAATAAACCTTTCCTCCCTTAACTTTGGGTAATGCATATTTTGTCTCAGCAAAGAGAAAAGTAATAAAGATAGAGGCTTTCCTGGAGTAGACAGATACGTTCCTATTCCCCTATGTCTCTCATGTGTAGGTCTTTGCTGTCCACACTAGTTGCAGGGGATAAGAACAGTGGTTCAGACATGGTTCTTGCTCTCATGGAATTCGCAGCCTGCTAGGAAGATCAGTACACACATAATTCAACACAGAGAAATGCTTCAACTCTATATACTTGAACATAGAAACTTACCAAAGAAGGGGACAAAGAGAACTTTATTTAGAAGACGAGGGAGACAAAAATTCAATAAGTAGATAATTGTAGATGGTAGAAGAAATTGTGCTGGAGGAGGAGTCAAAGGACAGAGTGAGTTTGGAAAGTTTATTTCAGGTGAAGCAGAGATGCTGAAGTGACAGGAAGTGAAGCTAGAGATGAAGGTGAGTCAAATGTTACATGGTTTTAAGAACTGATTTCTGCCACATAGAAAATATAGACTACCTGAAGAGAGCTGGGGATGCAACCTAGTGGTAGAGTGTGAACTTAGCATGTGTGAGGCCCTGGGTTTGATCCGCACCGGAAAGGGGGAAGTGCCTAAAGATTTTAACCTCGTGATGTGGTCTGAGAGATATTTTGCAATGATTATTTGATTGTATGGAGACTATGTTAGAACACACAAAACGAATGCAGGGAGGCCTGTGCCTCTTTACCCAAAGACCAAACAATGACAGTATCCAAATAGGAGATGTTGGTGGCCTGGATTAAAAGAGTGATGATAAGTATGAGACAAGTAGACAGGTATAACCGGCCTTTATTACTTAGGAGTGAGGGACAAAGCCACATGAGAGCTAAGAAGGGCATGGAGGGAAAATAAAGGGGGGCTCCACAGGAAAAGTGACCTTTAAAGTAGTGTGGCACAGTGGTCATCCCTGCATCGTGGCCTGGACATACATATGGACCCCAATCATGACCTAGTGCTTGGGCTGGTTGTGTGGTGTCTCTGAGCCTCTCTCTACAGGGAGGGAATTGAACTGTATAACTCTGAAGTTCCCTAGATAATTTGCAAGTCTGCCTTATGGTCAGGGAAGGCGGATAGCATATAGCATAAGCCCAACTAAGATATTGTGCAAGATAGCAGCAGTAGGATCAACTAGCGTTGGTCAGAGAAGAGAAGAGGAATTTGTGGAAGAATCTTTGAGTTGCGCTTGGCACATAGTTATTATTGTGCTGTTCTGGGAGCCACTGACTTGTGGAAGTGACCTACAGAGATGATGGCACAGGGCATTCTGGGCAAAGGGAGTAAGATGGGCCAAAGTCCAGAGATACAGAAGCACAAGGTCTGTTCAGGGAGAAATCAATTTCTGGTGTTGACTTTAGGGACATGTAAAGGAATAAAAAAATAAGAAGTAGATTTGCAAAGGCATGTTTTGGTCAAATTAGGAAGCATCTTTATGCCAATATAAAGTATTTGAATTTTATCCTTTAAATGGTGGGGAGCCTCTGAATATTTTCCAGCCAGAGTGATGTCAATGAGAGCAAGAAAATGAAATAGATTTACTCAACAAAATGTATTGAACATTTAATATATGTGGTTATTACTGAGACAGCACACAGCCCTGGACCTTGTGGAATGACTTAGATAATAAGCAATAAATGAAGAAAAATGCTTTCAGAGAGTGCCAAGAACTTTATAATAAAATAGGAAAATGTGTTAGGAACTTGGGTAGGAAGAGACTTCTTTGAAAATGTGTCCTTTGATTTATCCAAATGAAGAGACAAAGCCAGCCTTATGTACAGCAGGGGGAAAAGTATTGTAGGCAGAGGAACTAATACATACAAAGGGTCCAAGGTGGAAACAGATCTGGTTGTATGTTAGAGAGAGAAAGGTGGCCGGGCCGGCTGGAGTCCAGAAGCAGAGTCCGAATGTGGAAGAGAAGGAGGAGGCGGGAGATGGAAGGGCTGAGAGGGTAAGAGCACAGGCCGTGGAGCAGTTTGGGTGATATCCTGACTTGGTAGGACACTCAGGGAGGTTCTGAGCAGGGGGGTGACATTGCCCTATGCATGCTATTAAAATTTCACCCAAGTCTCCAGTAGAGAATAGGTATAAGAGCTGGGCATCCGAGCTCGTCGCCCTCCTGCACTCAGAGCGAGGTAGTCTGCTGCCTGGGTATGCATGAATTCCCTTGCAGCTTTTTTGGAATGCCCTTTGTATGCTTTTCATGGTATTTATTTTTTATTCTTATGCTTCACAATAACCTCAGAATGTAGATGGGGCGGGGATTATTCTTTCTGTTTTCCACATAAAAAAATGGTATCCAAAGAGGTAGAATTTCTTATTCATGTGATGAGACTCTTTTAAGTTTATAAATCAGAGAGCAACCCAAACCTAATCTTCTCAGGAAGTATTTGGCATCATGTAGCACAGCTTTGGACAATGACTTTCAGTGGTGAGGGTGGCCTTGTGGGAGTGGCCTACAGTGACCTCGGTTTGAACACTTCCTCCGTAATGAAGACCCTCATGGTGGCTCTGAGCTAAGACAAGTCCTGGTTCCAGCCCTGCCCCTGGTGCTTCTTGGCTCTGCGATCTTGAGCCCAGTGCTTTATCCTTCTGCGTTTGCTACCAAAGCCAAACTCTGCACTTCTAGTGAGAAATAAATTAAGGGAAGGTTGCTTGTAAAGTCCCTAACACCGCACTGTTATTAAATAACTGCTCCAAAACGGTCTCTCCCGGACTCGGATTCCTCCTGGTTCTCCCAAGTGGGCACATAAGTGACCAGATGAAATGATAAATGATGAATGAATGAGTTACTTAAGGAATGGATCACAAAAAAGCATTTGGTGAAGGGAAAGGTGGAGGGCTTGAGCAGGTGACCGCTGAGTGCCAGCTTCATCCTGTGGTGGCAGAGCCAGACGTGGTAGTGCTCGCCTTCAGAGCCCAGCGCTCAGGAGGCGGGGCGGGAGCGTTACAAGCTTGGGGTCAGCCTGGGCATTTTTGTGAGATCCTTTCTCAAAATAATACAGTGACAAAGGGCTGAGAATATGTGTGGTTCAGAGGTAGTGTTGCCTAGAATGCCCGGGGCTTATGCCCCGGAACTGCATAAAGCAAGAAAGAACAAGCAAACAAAACAAAAACAGTGCTAGGTATGGGCCGTGGTAAGACGCTAGAAAAGTTTCTTCTCCTTATTGAAGAAGCAGCACAGCATCAGGTGTAAACATAAACACACAATTACAAGTCAGTGTAATAAATGTTGTAAAGATTAAAAACAGGCACACTAAGGATTCAGTTGGGGTAAAACCAAGAGAGATTTTTTCAGTACGGCACTGCACTTACACTGGCCTTTGGAAATGTATACAGAAGTTACTGAGATAATGCATACAAGGAGAGCTAAGTCAGACAACTCTTTCTCTTCCCAGGGAGAACAATGCTTTTGCATGTTCCTGATCATTGCATTTGTTTTGTCTGTGGTCATGCTCTTCACATGGATAGAAACCTCCAACGAATACCATGGCTTTGACTGGTGAGTTGCGCTTTTTACACTTTCTTGTGTAAGGGCTCTTGGGTCTGGTGACCCCTGGCTTTACCTGAAGTTGAACAGATCCGTGGCGCAGTAGGGAGGGTGACAGAGGTGAACTTCCACGGCATGGGGGTGAGAGGCCGGACCCGGGGCAGGAGAAGGGTGCTTGGTGCTGTGATCTTCCCTTGAGGAGTAGCTCTGGGGGAAGCCTTCTCTCTGCTTCCTGTGATGTCAGCTCTCAGCTAGCGCTTGCTGTCGTCCTGTCCCCGCTCTTGGTCTGGGCTAGCGATGCCACACTCCTTGGCCATCCTGACCTTTGCTCCTGAACCTTATCTCCTCTGCTCCTCCTACTGTCCTTGGCGTCCTCCCTGAGCCCAGACCACAGGAACAGGTGCCACTCCTCCGCACCCTTTTGTGGCCGAGCTCCCACTCCCGGCCTCCTCTTCAGCTGCCAGCTTTTCTGGCCTGGTGCTCTCATTTTGTTGAAAACCTGATCTATTACTTGGGGGGAGGCTATTTTTGGATATGAGGGTTTTTTTCTCTCAATAGAATATAGTTTGCTTCCTTTTATAGAAGTAAAATATAGCTTGTTATTTTAAATGTAAAAATGCAGAAATTAGAAAATACTTGGTCAGCCACAATGTTGATGACAATCACTTGCTATGGATTTTACAGCCTTCTGTCCTTACTTTTATATTATGATGTTTGTGCTGTTTATATATGTTGATTTCATTTTTCACTTAAAATAATCATAAATACTTCAACAAATCATTAAAACTCCTAATGAATATTATTTATTTAAAGTGGTCCTAAAAAAAAAATAAAAAAAATAAAGTGGTCCTAGAATATTTCATGACATGAAGATACTATAACACGTGTAGTTTTTTTATTGTTAAGCGTTATGAGTATTTCCAATATTCTTATTTTGATAAAATAATAGTACAGAGAAATCTTTATATCCTTACTTATGTACTAAGAATAGAGTCCCACAAGTAGCATTACTGAGTCAAGAAAAATAAACATTGTTAAAATTCAGTATGCATTTTGCCAAAGTATTTTCACAAAGATTATAGTAGTAGTTTCCACTCACTGTAGAGGTATATGAGTATCTTTATTTTAATTTTCTTTCTTTCTTTATTGGATACAGGGTCTCACTGTGCAGTTTGGACTCATAGTGACCCTCTTGCCTCAGCCTCCCGAGCCCTGGGACTGTAGGGGTGTGCCACCATGCTTGGTTTTAGGGCTGGCACAGCATATGGCACCTAGGATTGAACTCACCTCTTTGCGTTTGCCAGGCAGGTGCCTAGACCACTGCTTACTCCCCAGCCTGAGTGTCTTCATTTTAATCTGCCAATGGAAGCACTAAATATTCTAATTTTTATTGCCCTTGATTAATTTTCTTATGGAATTATTTTTGCTTTGTTTTAATTTGAATCAGTGAGTTTCAAACTATTTTTTTTTAATCCACACAGTCTATTGAAAACATGTAAGCTCTTAACCACTCAGCAGAACTGCCTCTAGAATTATTTCTCTACATAGAAGTACGATGTAAGTGCTGTGTGGATGGAAGACTGGGTAAATTCTTCTCTGATGGATTTCTTCCTGGCGCTACTTCAGGCATGCATTGCCCCCTAAGCCAGTGACCACACAGATGGGATGCCTGCTCCCACACTGAGCTGCACCTTCCAAGCCCAAAATATATCAACAGTGTTCCTGTGAACAGACAGGCAGATCTTGAGGGTGCTTCTGGCAACTTCTTGGTCTCAGTAGCTCTGCTTTTATAGCTCTGGCCAACTACTATGAAACACCTTAAACTTCCACAGTGGCTTATAATTGTAGGATGCTGCCACTTCTAATAATAATTTGAGGGGTTAGGATAATGTCTCCCTATTCCTTTTTTTGTGTGTCTATTATATCGTTCAGGTTTTATTTTTTCTATCAGGTTCTTACATTAAGAAGACAATATAATATTTACACATGTGGGTTTGATTTTCAAACTATTTTTTAAACATATTTTCCTGTTAAATTTTGCTTCCTCTGTCATTTATCCTTTGGGATTCTTCAGTTATTTTTTTCATCATTTTATGTGGGATTTTTACTTATGCCCTAGTTTCAAATTACCCCCCAACATTCATATTTAATGACCTGTATCTTTGTACATTTAAAGTATTTGGCACTAAGATCTGTAGATGACAAAGTTTGTGCAAGATCTAATATGCAAATTCTTGAGTTAAATCAGTTCACAGCAAGAATGGTATAATGTTGGTGAGGAAGCCTCTGGTCATCAGTCTAGATTGGGCTCTTGTTACTTCTGTTATCCAGTGCGCTACTCCTTGGTAGTCCTTAGACGTGTTTTTGGATCACTGTTCCCAATGCGCTACAATCATGGCCCAGGAAACCTTCTCCATCGCCCCCTAACATGAAATGCTCACTGGGAAACTCTTGTACTTTCCTTGTGGTTGACCTCCAGAATACGATGAACAAGTTGAGTGGAAGTTTGAGTGTTTACAGCTTTAGTTACTCTTTCAGCTTCTGAAGCTAGGGAAACAATATGATGTTTACACATGCAGGTATGATTTTTTTTCACTTATAAGTATGGTCTCTAGTTATTACCAATTGATTTTTGTGCAGATTGAGAGATAGGGATCTAGTTTCAATCTTCTACAAATAGATATTCAATTTTTCCAGCACCATTTGTTAAAGAGGTTATCTTTTCTGTGCCAAATGTTTCTCCAGAATCAGATACTTATTGTTGGAATGGCTTGCTTTGGTGTTCTCTACTCTGTTCCAATTGATCTAGATGTTTATTTTTGTGCCCCTACCATGCTGTTTTTATTACTATAGCTTTGTAGTATACTTTGAAGGTAGACATTGTGATGCCTCCAGCCTTGATCTTTTTGCTTAGGAGTGCTTTAGCTATTTTGGGTCTTTTGTATTTTGAATTCAGGATTTTTTTCTAATTTTGTAAAGAATGCCACTATTATTGTTGTTATTATTATATTATAATGGTAATATGACCATTTTGATAATATTCATTCTGCTAGCCCTTGAATGTGGAGGTCTTTTATTTTATTATTTATTTATTTTTGTATTTTAGGGAAGGATCTACAGGGTGTTCAGGGTCTCACTACTAGATTGCACTCATAGTGATTGCCTGTTTACAGCCTCCCATGAGCTGGGATTACAGGTACACGCCACTGCGCCCAGTCTCAATTGCTGTCTCAACACG
>NW_004524625.1:3442347-3444490 GCF_000260255.1 Octodon degus | reverse complement strand
ATTTGGTATTAATGAGTTTCTTTATTGTATTTTAAACAGGACATAATTTTTGAAGACATGTTCTCAGTAACTTTAAAAAAACCCTACCACTTCCAGCAAGCACAATGATGGCCCCATTGCTTACAGGGCAAAGTTAAAACCCAAGAAAACATCTCCAAAGCTTCCACAGATGTGTTCACAAAGTGTTTTCCTCATGCCTCTTCTGGTCTGGTCTTGTCCCCATACTTGATGTAAATGTTATTACAGATTTCTACTATATTTTAAGAATTGAGGGCTGGGAAGATAGCTCAGTGTTCTAAGTGCCTGCTGCCAAGGACAAGGACCCAGGTTTGATTCCCAGTACTGCCGTGCTGGCCCCTGGAACCCTGTGTGCACCGAGCCAGCCATTGAGACTGGGCATGGTGGGGCCAGCCTGTAATTCCAGCACTGGTGAGGCTCAGACAGGAGTCTGAGCTGTGTAGTGAGATTCTGTATCAAATAAATAAATAAATAAATAAATAGTTTAAACAAAAAAAATTGAAACAATTTTTTTTTCAGGGTCGTTTTTCTAATAACAGGATGCTGGTTCTTCTGGTCCATTCTAATGTTGAGTTTATTTGGGATAATGACTGCCTACACTTTATTGCTACTGGTGAGTAGGATCACTGCAGTCTTATGGCATTGGGGTTTATGTAACTATGCATTTTATCCACAATGCAGGGGCAGCAGGTGAAGGCGTGTCCTCTTAGGGCTCAGGTTTTTCTTCAGAAGAGTGGTAGGGTGCCTGCCTGTATGCCCAACTCACAGTCTGCCCATTCACTCAGTGTCATCATTTCCAATATGCTTCACAGCATCAGGCTGTCTGGACCTTACACTAAAAACTATTTTAATGTACATGTAGTAGGCCACTAGCCCAGGTGCAAGGTGCATCATAGAGAAAGTTTTTGGTGATAGTGTGACCCTGCTTCTAACACTTAACATGGTAAACAGTATAGCATGAGAAATTTACACCATGCAAGAGAAAAGGCTGTGGAAATAGAGACCTTAGTGGGAAAATAACTTTAATAATTTAATAGTTTTTGTGCCCATTTATATACAAAGCAGATTCGTCCGATTTCACTATTCTGTATCTCAAATGACTTCTTATCTGATACAAAACACCCAACCACATATCTGTTGATATTTACATTAATTTTTTCTTTAGACAAAATATAGATAGATAGATAGATAGATAGATAGATAGATAGATAGACATATGTATAGATCAAGTTTTATCAGTGGTGGTAGCACAACAGAGAAGCAGAAATAAGGAGGACTGGGAGCCTCTATTAACTCTGAAGACATGAACAGGGTTGAGGGCAGGGAAATGGGAAGTTCCTCTGACCTGTTACAGGGAGCCTGAGACTTTGTGGACATTAACTAGGGGCAGAACTTGAGGGGCAGGTTCAGTGACACACAAGGAATTGACTGGAGGCTCCCTTGTGTAGGTAGGAAGGGCTGGAGTGGGGAAGGAGGAGGAAGTGGTCACTGGGGAAGATAAGATGCTGTGTGGGGGGATTCAGCCATGTTAAATCAGGCCATGATAATTTTAGCAGTCTGTACTTGGGCCATAACCTATCATTTTCATCTTATAGTTGTTATGAAGGGGTGATGACTTTCTTAGACTACTTCCTACTGAATGAGGCCATCATCTGGGGTAAAGGAGGTTGACAGGATGATGGTTCATGCTCATATAGAAGCTAGTGCCAAGTGTTTCAGCCAAGACAAGAAGTTTATCATGAGTGAAGGCTCACATCCAGATTGAAGAAATCTTTTGTGGCATCTGAAAGTTGTCTGGGCAAATGGTCCAGAATCCAGTGGCAAACAAAAAGACTAGCAGAAGTTAGGGGATCAGAAACCAATAGAAAAGCAACACATGAGTTACCCTGGGGTTTCTGAACCCTTAGTAAGGTGAAGATGTGTAGGCAACAGGAATTGTGATCACCACTGAAGTGACAAGGGCTCAAGATCAGAAACAGTGGCATTGTCAGGTGGAGTGGAGTTGTCTGGGTACCGCTTGGCTTGGTTGATATGGAATCAGGAGAGCAGGATGAGAACTTTTACCACTGTTGCTGTTGAGAGGATGACCAGGTGGGGGCCTGTTCACGTAGGATCTACTCCTGTA
>NW_004524625.1:3435589-3441697 GCF_000260255.1 Octodon degus | reverse complement strand
AGAGAGAGAGAGAGAGAGAGAGAGAGAGAGAGAGAGAGAGAGCTTTTGGATGAGATTTTTCCTGAGAGGTGTGGAGCAGGTTGAGATCACAAGGAAATTATGAGTGAAAGACAGTGTCTAGAGTTGACAGATAATGGGCTCGGTTTGAAGGGGTTGTGTAGGTTGGCCATCAACACCTACTATGGAGACTTAACCTCTAATACAGTAGCCTGAAAGCTCAGGAAGGATACTAATATGTGGCCCCTGGGTCAACAAGAAAAGAGCATACTACCTGAGATGTCCAGTGAGACTTGGGGCTTTGACAAAGATACCTCAACTGGAGGCCATGGGCCCCAAGCCTGTCATTCCTCTTTAGCAGCAAGACCAAGCAAGTCAACTATTAATGGATCTGGCTGCAGTGAGTTTTCCTGTGAGGGCAGGGAATTTAATGACTTACCTGCTTTCTGGTGGACAAGGCAGTCACATTTCCAGTGACCCTCAACCTTGTAAATGGGACCAGGTCCCAGTGGTGGCTGCAGGGTGGGGCAGGCTAGTGCTCAGTGTCTGTTTTTGCCACACTTGAAGTCATCCAGGAGGGCTTTGGGGGCAGTTGTTCAAGCTCAGCCCTACCTTGCCAAGGTCTTGCTTTGGTGGGAATCCCAAGTGTCTCAGTCAAAAGCTAGTACTTGTGTGTAGTTAATTTTTTTTCTCTATTACTGAAGATTAAGTAAATCTCCCTGGTGGGTTTTGAGGGCTGAGATCTATCTTTTTAAGCATGGCACAAATGTGAGGAGCAGATCAGGACATAAAATAGGAATTAATAACAATTTTTTTTCCAGGAGAATCTGGGTCTACATCAGTATACTTAGTTGGGAGCAATACATTTAATTATTAAAATTTTATCTAAATATATAAAGTGTAACCAAAGAAGTATTGTTTCTTCCTACCTATGGATGTTCTAGTAGTTAAATCACTGTAGAATGTTAACATACAACAGTTATATAATTTTAATGATTAAATCTCCATTTTAGCTAAGCATCTCAAAATGTGCACAGCATACACATCACATAAGTTTTTGCTAGACAATTATTATTTGACTGATGACCTCATGTTGGCTTGACATGAGCCTCTTGTTATAAATATCTGGAGCATAAGAGAAGAAAGGCATGTGTTCAAATCTGAAAGAAACTTTACATTGTAGAATATGGTACATTTAGAAGGCATGAATACATTTAATATGTCAAGAGCATCCTTTATCAGAGCACCTTATTTTAATTTCTTCTTTGAAAAACCTTATCTTTTAACCAATGACCAAATTATTAGGGTGTCTTCCAAGACATTATGGAGATTATTTGGGGGACTCCTTATTAATGAGCAAAGGTTGGCCATTCCTCTGTCCAACAACTGGAATCCTGTCCAATAATCTTTCCCCATTTTAATGATTTTTGTTTAATTAGCTTACATTTTTTATGACCTGTGAGTAAATCCATTTTGACATCACTTGGACCAGCTGGTAACTCAGGAGAGAACATGCTTCTAAGTCTATATTCCAAAACTCAAATAAAAAGAGGAATAACAGCTGTTCACAGAACAACACACAAACACATAAATACACAGAACACACAAATAAACATCTTTACGAAATCAGAGTGCACTCAAAAATATTTTTGAGGGTCAGCCAGATAGCTCAGCGGACTAAAGCACCTGCTTAGCAGAGCACAGTGGCCAGAGGAGGAAACAGAGGCTGTGGAATCTGTAGGGGAACCGGAGGCATAAGCAGAGGGCAGGGTGGAAGGAAACTGACAAGGCAGTTTCCAGTGGAAGGGGTAGAGAAGGCAGTACTGGTGGATAAGGTAGGGGAATAGCAAAGAGAGGAACGTTGTATGTTATGAGTCAGTGCCAAAAGAAAGAATGAGAAGACCTAATGACTATATCCTCAGAGGTCTCACTGAGATTAGTCTCTCCAAGTGAGCCCAGAGCCTCAGCAGCGCCTCACTTTATTGAGGGCTAAAGACAGGTTAAGGAATGTGCATAATTACTTTAGTGAACAGGAACTACTGTCTGTATCGACTTCCATCATTTGCCTAACACTAGGTTCACACAAATGCTAGCAGATAACATCCCAAGCAAGGGATCAAAGCCAGCAGGAGAAGCTGTGATCTATAGCCCTGAATCCGAACTTGCCAGGATTTACGAGTGAGAGCGGCTCTCCCTGGGCTCTGTCTATTGCTCCCTGCTTCCTTGGGACATTAGGGGATTGTCTCATATCTGTATTTCTATAATTCTCCGCTTTTGTTTTCATGCCAAAAATGTTTGAAGCATCAGGGCAAGGACTGCAGACTTTCGATCCATGGCTTGTTGCTGGACTCGTCCTCGTCACCAGGCTAAGCAAGATATACAAACAGTACAGAGACAACATAGATAAATCACTACTACACTTCCACTAAAACATGGAAGAACATGAAAAGGATTAAGGTTTTCAATGACATTAGAGATGCTTTGTAACAGATCAGTACTAAGCAATTCTGACAATTGTTTTACAAAAGTATTATTAACATGTTGCTGAAGAGACAAGATCTCAGATGTAATATTACCATGATACCATAAATGCCTTTTTACGTTTCCCCATGGGACATGAGTTTGATTCCATGGAATGGGAGTTATACAGAATGAAGAGGTATTCCAATCACATTTTAAATGAAGTTAACATTGTAGATTAACAATTTGATCTCCTAGCATAACAGCTTGCTCTAAATCATTTATCTTAGCATTTAACTCTGAGTCTATGTATCCTTGAGAAGTCCGTAATTGTTCTGAGTCCTTGTGCCACTGCCACACAAAATGAAGTTTGTACACTTTGGTTCAATCCTACTCCAGCTGTGGCAGCTGTGGCTGTGACGGCTATTATTCCTAAAATTATGGCTATCATGAGTTCAATCATTCTTTTTGTTCTCTTCTTTAACACCTCCAGCAAATGTTGGAACAGCATCGTGGAAGGGGAGTCTTGCCATGGGCGATGTAGTTGTACAGGAAGCCAAATTCTAGTCCTTGCCCTGAGAATATAGATGCTATTCCTGGAAAAATTAAGGCTAATAGAAGAATCTAGACATGTATGTAAAGAACAATTGTGACATGTGATGGTATAGTTAGAAGGGTTCCAATAACTAGGTCCTACAAGCAACAGGTAAGGGAGGTGAACACATGCCTGAGCAAAGTGTGTTATGTTCCTTTTAAATTTTAGATGTAAATTGTAGGAGGATTAATTCCTCCATATATAACCTTTCCTGCTGGCGTATGATTTAATGAGGCAACTAATCTCCAAAGATGATGTTGAGTTGGTCCCCCAGAAACATGAGGGATGCTAGGGGACATTCTTCCTCCATACCACATTACTGTATCATTGGCATTTTTACTGCTAGTATAAATCTCATTACTGCCATTCCATTTCTTTCTTAACTCCTTTCCTTCCATCATCTGGGCAGAGCCATAAGGGCTCTAAACTATGACACTTCCATTACAAATATTAACCAACACCCAGGCTACTTCTCCTCTACAGACTTCCCAATATACCTACTCACTGAGATAAGCAACATTGGTATTCTGGCAGGGTGGCAGATCTGGTGGTGAAAATGTTACATCAGCAGCTATACCCTTAAATTTTTTGCCTTGGAGAAGAAAAAGTCCTTTTTTTCCTCCCTTACCCCTGATGTTATTATTTACTATAGATAACCAGATTCATGTGCTTACTTTTAAGCAATGAGCTCCATTCTCAATACAGGTAGGCCAGCCTTCTACTCCAATTTCATAGAATGGAATTTTGGTTCCTTTTTCTGCTGGCATTGCTGGTCCCTGGACATCACAGGGGCTGGGTAACCAGAAACTTTCATTCATTTATATGGGTATAGTAGCATCCCATCAGTGAACTCTTCTATTGAGCAGTAGATTTGGAATGTAAGCCCAATAACTAAAATTACCTTTAACACTTACCAGAAGTGACCATAGCAAAGCCACCATAGCAAGAAATAAGTTGATACTATTTTTCTCTCAAAATATTTGTTTTTGCTCATTTTCTAGATTTTTTCAAATTGACACCCAAATCACTTCTCCAGTATTTCTTTTGTCCAATGACAGTCTGCAGCAGAAGATCTGTCTGGAAGTTATTTCTTTTTTATCTAAATAGAGCTTTCTATACCATTAACCTAGGTGTATTCATATTATTCCCATACTATTGTCCCCTTTTCATTTAATGAGCATTTCCTTTAAGTTTCTGTTAGCTCATTTTAAAATTGTCCATGGATAGTCTAATATTTAAGTCCCTGTAGAATATTAACCGACAAAAGTTACATGTTTTTATACAGGAATTTAGAAATCAAAGCTATATACAACATTGTAGTAAGACAATTCTGATGACATTTTGTGTTTGTTTTGACACAACACTTTTAACCAATCATCTCTATTTAATACACATTTTTTCTCTTATTATTCACCCTTAAATTAGACATTTATCACAAGATTCATGTGCTTGTTTTTAAGCAAGTTTTTTGTAAAAGGCAGAAGTTTGAATTTGAGAAAGTCTTGTCCCAATAATCAATCTTTGTTTTACATTTTGAAAGACCTATATACCTAGAATCATAAATACACTTAATATACCATGAGATTAACAATAGTGAATTGCCATATTCATATGAAGACCTTAGTTTCTTAATTTAGTTTTGTACCAAAACCATGTTTAAAGAGAAAACATTATTGTAACATTTTGAAAAACTTTATCTTTTAACCAATGACCTATTTATTGAGAGAGTCTCCAAAGAGACTATTGAGATTATTGGGAGTGTTTCATTAATGAATAAAAAGGTAAGCCACAACTCTTATTCACCAGTTGGACTCCTCTCTTAATAATTTTTTCCTGCTCTAAGGAATTTTTGTTTAATTAGCTTAAGCCTTATGATGTATTGTGTATAAATCAATTTTAATATCACTTTGACTATCTGGTAATTCAGGAAAAAGCATGCTTTTAACTATATCTCAAATTACATTTAGAACAAATCATCAAAAAAGAGAAAAAAAAGGAACAGCTATTCACTGAAAGACACAAAAACACAGAAACTCATAAACCCCTTATAAAATCAAGAGTGCACTCAAATATTTGGCCAAATTAAATTATAGTAACTGTATTACAAGCTTTAGAAAATTTATAAGTAGACTAGTCAGATTTTGTTATTTGTTAATTATTAGAGATCTCTTATTAGAAAAAATTTGGAAGGAATAAAATCTTTTATCTATAATTAATATGCATATTTTGTATTTTTATGGTTTTTGCCACCCATTTAGACCTTAGCTTTCCATTTGGTCAGTTCCTTGAATAGGCCCCAAGCAGGATCTACCCTCATCGCTGTTAACTTCTTTCTCAGATCTGACTCCATGGTATGGCCTGACAGTATTCTCTGGTACCCAAATAGGCCATTTAGCATTCTCTGGAAAAACACAAGCATACCCTTTGCCCCAGGTTAATAGTAGACTGAGTCCCTTCCATTGTCCAGTATGGAGATCTCTCCAAAAGACACTTTTTAGCCTTTTTTCTCTTACTTGGTTTGTCTTTGTGTTGCTATAAAAGTTTAAAACTTTAATAGTATATATTGACAGGTGAAGTTGGCAGGATTGACTCCCCTTTGCCTTAACAGAATTTTGATCATACAGTGAAAGACTTGTATTTTATATTTTGGAAGAGAGAGGAAGTCATACATTTTCTCATTTAACCTAGTATGACCTATCTGTAAAAAAAAAAAAAATCAAATTATTTTAACTTATCTGAAGGATAACGATAATCAATAACACCAGAGAAATTAGTCCAAAATCTAGATGGAGCCAATTAATATTATCAAATAAAGCCTGAAAATCATGAATAATTGATCTGGACAATATGTCAGATCAATATATCTTTATTGTATAAGTTGGCCCAAATATGAAGACGTTATGATAGCTTGTACCCCTTTGGAGGCCGCCATTAGGCCTTTTATTATTTAAATGGGATGTCAAAATCAAGTGACTGTTTCAACCCCATGGCTTTTACACATTATTTTAAAGCTTTATATTTGTTTGTAAAATATCAAAGCCCTATTTTAATGCCAT
>NW_004524625.1:3433491-3435489 GCF_000260255.1 Octodon degus | reverse complement strand
CTTTTGGCCAGCGGGAGAGTTGTGAGGTTCGAACTCCAGCAACCTGAGGCTGACAGCTTTGTGGAAGCAGCCACTTAAAGGACTGAGCTAGGGCCAGGCCCCCACCTCCCCTTACTTATAATCCACTGTTATCATATAGCTTAATCCTACACACATTTAAAGCCACATATAGCATTATTATTATTGTTTTGCACAGTAATATTCATTTAGCTTGAGCTACATAAGTGGTGGTGAACATATGGTATGTTTGCTATGGCTGTTTGTTATCAGTGAAAGCACTAAAAGGTTTACCATCACTGGCCTAAGCATTTACCTTTTCTACTGCTTTTAATGTAGTTGTGCATTTTTTATCTTTTGTGCATAAAATATATGCTTTAGAATGTCTTTTGAGAACAATCTATCAGTGACAATTTCTGTTTCTCTTTTTGTGATGATGACTTAATTTCACCTTTATCCTTGAATAGTATCTTAGATGGGCACACAGTTCTAATTTGGTAGTTTTTCTTTCAGCACTTTGAATTTCTGATTCTAATATCTGCTTGGATTTTTTCTCTTGAGAATTTTGTTGTCAATCTCATTTTGTGTTGTCTTTCTTATCTACCTGCCTTAAACTTTTTCTCTGCCGTTGGTCTTCAATAATTTTATTATGACATCTGTGGATGTGTTTTATTTATTTTTTGTTCTTCAAAAGCTCTTAAATTTGTGGCTTTATGCATCTGTTGACTTTTTGTCAGCTTAACAACAGGGTCACCTGCTGGAGGGACTGGTGCCTTTTGTCATTGAATTGCATGCATCTCTGGCCCAGGAATGATACAGTGAAAGGCTGTTTGTCAGGAGCATCACAATGTGTGGCTGTGTTGGCCAAGTGAACTGCCAGATCCTGGCACTACATGAAGATTTCCATTGTGTCTGGTAGATGGCCAGGTCTTATATCATGAAGATTTTTGTGACCAATCCTGTCTCAGTGATAAAATTACAAGAATGTAATTTTTGTTCAGATAAACTTGACCCCACTAGTACACTGCCTCGTCATTTGTCAGCTTAGTGTCCATACACACTGTATTAACCATCCTTGCTGTTGGTCTAACATGAGAAATTATCTCTCCAACAACTGGAAACACACCAGCTTACTTCCCAAGAAAGGACATAAACATTCTTAATCATGACCAGGTGACATTTATTCCTCTAACTTAAGATTCATAGTTACCTTCACATAATATATTTTCTTCACTGGTAGAAAAATGGGAGAAATGTGTGTGTGTGTGTGTGTGTGTGTGTGTGTGTGTGTGTGTACAGAATTGTGGACCCTGTGACTTGGTCCTCTCATATCACACTGGTGGTGATATTATGTTAGATGGCAAGGGACAGTTTGCAGATGTAATTAAGGTTACTAATTGGTAGTTTTATTTTATTATTTTTATTGGTGCATGTTTGCAGTACATAATGATTACATTCCTTGTGGGGAGTTGGTGCGTGAGCATAACACATCTTCATTTCTTTTTCATTCCATTTTCTTCTTTCTCTCCCCATTCTCTTTCTAGATCATCTTCCATTTTGCAAAATTTATCTCCTTTTTCCTATTACTTAACTTTTATTTTGTTCTTTTTTAATACTTTGATTTCCCCCACTCCCAATCTCAGCAGCATTTGCCATTATTTATTTTCTGGATGATTGCAATTCTTTCTAAATTGGATGATATCTCAATGTTATTTTAATTTGCATTTCTCTTATAAGGGCAAGAAGTAATTTCTATTATCTTGAAAGGAAAATTCTAGATTCTTTGACATTTAATACCTACACCAAGAATGACACTGTTACTCTTAACAAATTGGTAGCAATTTTCTCTCATACAGTACTTTAGAAAAAAATATTTATTTATTTTTACTTGAGAGACAGTATGGTAACAATTGGTATGTCATGACAAGAAGTACGTATTTAGAAGACCAGAATGACAGGCATTCCAGGCGTGACCCTTCTATTACACATTGCTATCTTCAG
>NW_004524625.1:3426665-3431785 GCF_000260255.1 Octodon degus | reverse complement strand
CCTGGAGGCCACCCACATTTGCATTTGAAAAGCCATTAAAATGTTTTTCCTTTAATTAATTTTTATTTTCTAACCCACTATTTCTTTTTAACAATTTTAAAAATTTTAGCAAAAATGAATGATCAATTGTGCAATGTAAGAATCTGGTGTGGTTTAAACAATGGTTTGGGTGGGTAGAATTATAACTTTGATTTCCTTGTATAAACAGCATTGATTACACCAAACAAAACCTGCAGACCATTTAGCACTAGGGCTCTGTCTTTGGTTGATTTTACTCCCTACCTGTGCTGGCCCAGCTGCCAGCAGCAGCTTAATGGTCTTAGTACCTACAAACGGTTTTCTGGAGCCCACATTACCTCCTAAAGCTTTAAGGGAGCTGTGGCCCTGCAGCCATGTCCTCTGCGTGCAGCTGCTGTGTGTGCCCCTGTCGCTCTGGCTCTGACCACTGGATGCTTTGTTCTTGCCCAGATTTTAAACACATACTATCTTGAGCCTTAAGAACTTGCAAAGCCAGCCACGCACACAGCTGGTGCTAGAGCCCTAGCATGTCATGGTCATGACCCACCTACTTAGCACCAGGAACACAGGCCTCTGCAGCTGAACCTATCCTGCAGATGCCTATCTGGGTCAGCCTAGGATGGGAATGGATGGGAGCACAAGGCCCTCCCTGATCTCAGCTTGTGCCCCTCCCCCCAGAAATTCCCCACTGCTTGGAACCAATTGTTTGCAATTTAAAGAAACTTTTTTTTTTTTTTTTTTTACAAAACTTTTAGAAGACAGTTTAAACATTATCTATAAGTAAATCTATCTCGTTGTTTCCTGCTGACAATAGGGCCAGGCAATGCAGCAAGAGTTCTAATATGTATAATAAAGAGAAATTGATGTCTATTTTTAATTAGCAGTTAAGTTTTAATTTGAATAGGTTTAGTAGTAGATATCATAAGTAATATTTCTTCTTCATAATCACTATCAATAATTACCAAATGTACAAATACACCTTGGATAATAATACTCCTCCTTTCTATAATCAGAGCTACAGTATCTTATTGAATAGGAATGGAAACTACAGTTTTAATTTTGTAAATGCCACAAGCTTGGAGCAAAAACTGACTTTCCACAACCATCAGATCTAAAGCTACCCTTCCGCTTCCAGGGGTTTCATGGAAAAGATCTGCAATCCTGTGTTTGGTTGAAATTCAAGCTGGCCAATGGAAACTGTGGGTATTCTGTATTGTTTATCTCTGAGCCCCTGAATGATGAACCCATTCTTCAGTTTCCCTAAGATTGTAAGGATTGGCCATGCTTATCAAGTTTGGAGCCATGTTCATTAACTCAATGTTTACCTTTTCCACATCTCAGACAAAGTCCAGGAGCGGTCTTGCTTTTCTTGTCTCTTTTTTCTTTTTATCTTGTCCTTTTCTGAAATCTTTTCCCATATGACCATCTTTCCACACTTAAAACATTTGGTATGATTTTGCTTTAAAAAAGACTGTAAAGCAGCTGCCAATAAATTAGCTTTGTATGGCTCTGAGTCAATATCAGTGCAGGCCTTAATATAGTCTTTCAGTGATACACCCTGTGACTTTAAGGGACGCAGAGCCTTCTAACATTTGGTATTTGCATTCTCAAAAGCCAAAGTTTGTAACAATAACTTCCTCAAATCTGGTGCTCTCACTGTTTTGTGTATAGCCTCCCTTAATCTGGAGACAAAAATCCACATAAGGCTCCTTATTAGATTGGAGAACCTTAGCAAATGAGTTTTGAGCATCTCCTGGCCTTTCCACCTTTTCCCACGCCCTCAAACAACAAATGTGAGTTTGTGCAATAGCCACATCATCATATTGTAATTGGTTTTGGATGCCAAGCAGGCCCTGACCTAGTGAGCTGACCTGATAAAACATTAATGGGGGGATTTTGTCCCCTGTTAACCCTCTTTTGAACATCTGCTTCATCTTTCCACCAAGTTCTAAACTGCAAATATTGACTTGGCTCTAAAATTGAACAGCACAAAACTTCCCAATCATGAGGAATTAATCTATGTTCACGTGCTAATCCTTGTATTAATCTAATCATGTAGGTTGATTGCATACTATAGGCCATAACAGCCTGCTTTAAATCTTTAATAACCTTGAATGCCAGAGGTTGGTGTTCCCACTGTACATACCCCTGGAAAAATTGAGCATTTGGTAGGTGTTGTTGAAGCACCACAGGAAAAATACCCAAAGAGGTAGAATAAGCTTCAGGATCTGCCTGTTGTCTCCCTTGCATAAGATCCTGAGATATCACATTTTTATAAACTTTTATGGGAGTTTCCTTTTTCTCCTTATATGGAGGAACAGAAGAGTTAAAAGATGGTGATAGGCTCTTTCCCATCTTGCAAGATGGCAGGTGAAAAAACTGAGAAGCCAGACACTAAAGAGAAGAAACCCAAAGCCCAGAAGGCTTCTGCCAGTGGTACTGGTAAAAAGGGTAAGATGGCAAAAAAGTCCAAGAAGGGGCAGCCCCACTGCAACCAAAATCCTGTTCTGGTTAGAGGAATTGGTAGATTCTCCTGATCTGCTATGTATTCCAGAAAGGCTTTGTATAAGAGAAAGTACACAGCTACTGAATCAAAGGTTGAGAAGAAAAAGAAGGAGAAATTTCTTGTTACAATCACAAAACTAGTCGGTGGGGACGAAAATGAAGGTATCCAAGTGGTTAAGCTTCAAAAAATGCCCAGATACTACCCTACTGAATATGCACCCTGAAAGCTCTTGAGCCACGGCAAGAAACCCTTCAGTCAACATGTGAGGAAACTTCGAGCTAGCATCACTCCCGGCACCATCTTGATCATCCTCACTGGGCATCACAGAGGCAAGAGAGTGGTCTTCCTGAAGCAGTTGGCCAATGGCTTGCTATTTGTGACTGGGCCTCTGAGCCTTAATCATGTTCCTATATAAAGAACACACCAGAAATTTGTCATTGCCACCTCTACAAAAATTGACATCAGCAAAGTGAAAATCCTCAAGAAGAAGCAGCTGCAGAAGCCCAGACACCAGAGGGCAAGATCTGTGACACTGAGAAAGAGAGATACCAGATTCCACGGCAGGGCAAGGTGGATCAGAAAGCAGTGGACTCACAGATTTTAGCAAAAATCAAAGCTGTTCTTCAGCTCCAGGGCTACCTGTGATCTGTTTTTGCTCTGACAAAAGGAATTTATCCTCACAAAGTAGTGTTCTGAATTTCTTACAAAGAACCTAATTAAATAACTGATACATTTTTTAAAAAGATGATGATAGGGGCTGAATTTTTGTGAACTTAGATGGAGAAACTACATGGGTAGAGACCTCCATTTTTTCAATCAGTTTGGAAATCAATTGTGATAATTGCCTTACCTTGGCTCACAGTTCCCATACCTCTTTCCTAGTTTCCTTTTGTTCTACATCCTCCAAAACTCAGATTCTGAGGAGATGGTTTGCAAGGCCATAAATGTCTTTTTAGAACCCAGTTTGTCAGAGTCATCCCTGCTACAGAGCATTGAGAAATTTAAAGAACCGACACTCTTGGTATTCCGGGGAGCCCCTTCATGTAGGAGGTCTTGAGGGGGTGCAACCTTATCATAATTATGCACCACAGAGGCCCCGTGCTCTATTTTTCTCCTTTTTTCTATGCTAGCATCCGCATTTGAGAGTGAGGAAGGCAGAGGTCTTAGAAGGGTCTCATGTGGAGACTCATATTTGTGCAGAACTGCCCTTGAAGTTTAGTAATATCATCTGAAACTGACCTTTTCAAATTTCTTAGACTCTTCTGAGTCTGATTGCAATGGTTCCAAAGCAAGAAAATTAAACTACAAAGAGACCATACATGAAGAGGAACTGCCTCCCCATTTTGGTGAACACAATGCAGTGTTCTCATAACTTGTTTCCAAACTTTTAAGTTTAAAGCAGTCTTTCCCTTAAGCTGAAATCAATAACAATGCCTTTTATAATGGAAAATAATTCCATGAAACTCTGGTTTCACTTTTATACCTGCTCCTTTAAGTAATATCCGAATAAGATTGACATATTCATTTTTTACTAAAGTGGAGTTTCCCATTACTCTGAGCTTTTCCTGCTGTTCTCGCCTGCTCTGGGCATACTCTTCCCATGTGGTCAGGCCTCTCTTAACTCACTTCTGGTCATCTTCTGTACCCCACATTGGGCGCCACTTCTTATATGTTATGAGTCGGTGCCAAAAAGAATGGCGAGAAGACCCAATGAATATAGCCTCAGAGGTCTCACCGAGATTAGTCTCTCTCCACGTGTGTTGTATGTTACTGGTCGGTGCTGACGAGAAGACCTGATGAATGGAGCTTCAGAGGTCTCACTGAGATTAGTCTCTCTCCAAGTGAGCCCAGAGCCTCAGAAGCATCTCACATTTATTGAGGAGTAAAGGCAGACTAAAGAATGTGCATAATTACCTAAGTGAGTACAAACTACTATCTCTATTAATGTCCACCATTTGCCTAACACTAGGTTCACACAAATGCTAGCCGATAACATCCCAAGCAAGGGATCAAAGGACAGGGCACCTGCAGGAGAAGCTGTTATCTGCCGCCTTGAATCCCAGCTTTCTGGGAATTTGCAAACAGACAGCAACCCTCCTCGGGCTCAGTCCAGTGTTCCCTGCTCTCTTGGGGCATCAGGCTTTTGTCTCAAATCTATATCTCTACAAAGTGAGCCCAGAGCCTCAGAAGCATCTCACTTTTATTGAGGGCTCAAGGCAGGCTAAGAAATGTGCATAATTACTTTAGTGAACATGAACTACTATCTCTATCGACTTCCATCATTTGTCTAACACTAGGTTCACACAAATGCTAGCAGATAACATCCCAAGCAAGTGATCAAAGAACAGGGCACCAGCTGGAGAAGCTGTTATCTCCAGCCTTGAATCCCAGCTTGCCAGGATTTACAAGTGAGAGACAGTAGCTCTCCCTGGGCTCTGTCTATTACTCCCTGCTCCCTTGGGACATTAGGGGTTTGTTTCATATCTACATTTCTATAGAGGAAAGCTATAGGGACATGTTTTCAGAGTCAACAAAGGCTCTTAAGGGATTTCTGGTCATTTGACATTAACAGAACTTTTAAGGGTTCAAAAATTTC
>NW_004524625.1:3409698-3425770 GCF_000260255.1 Octodon degus | reverse complement strand
GAGCTTGAGGGGCAGGGTCAGTGATGCACAAGGAGCTGACTAGAGGCTGTCTTGTATGAGCAGGAACAGCTGGAGTGGGGAAGGAGGAGGTGGTCATGGGGAAGATAAGCTGTTATTTGGGGAATTGAGCCATGTTGGATCAGGGAATATGATAATTTAGCAGTCTGTACTTGGGCTGGAACCTATCAATAAGCACAAGTACTAAGTGTATGGAAAGCAGTAAAACATAGGTACTTTCTGTTTTCATATAGGACACTCTATAGACATACATACAAGATCTAAAATTACAACTATTCATTTACCGAGTGTTTAGAACAGCTAAGTCATAGGCAAAAATAACTAGCAGAGGGAGTATTGCAACTGCCACTTGGTCTAAATGCGATTCTGCAGGAGTTCTGAGAAGAAAGAGGATTAAATAAGAATTCTTAGGAGACTAGGATTTTGAAAGGATGAGGAATTTGGTCATATGCATGGGGAAGAACACTTCTGTGCCTCTAGTGTACATTATAAGAAAGTAGTGGCGAGACAGAAACATATGTGATGTCTTGCTAAGAGGGCCAGGTCAGTGCATGTAGTATGCAGGGCAGAGTGAAGAATGATGGGGAAATGTTTCTTATAACAACTTTTGGGAGGCACAGAAAGTCAGGCTGAGACACTTGGCATAAATCAGGCTGCTATTCAAGAAAGTCATTGTAGAAGTTGTGCTCTGGAGAATGTCTAGAGGCAGGGCAACCAGCTAGAATGTCTCTTTTCAATCAGGAAAATGCAGCAGTTTGTGCCGTAGGCCGAACTGCAGGCTTAATTGTACCACTTTTATACACAATGAAAACAAAATAGTATCATTAATCTCTAAGGTGAGAGTGAGGTGATAAAATAGTTGTATTTTAACAGGCTTTTTCTCTATCTCAAATGAAAATGATCAGTGTTCAAAAAAGTGGTACTGAATAGAGTGGAGTAAGGAACAAATGAAAACATGTGCATGAAATTATTTTGCTAAAAAGGTGAGCCCCTGATGCACTCAGCCTTCCATAACTATCCCAGCATCAGAAGACTCTAGATTTCAGTTTACATCTTCATATTTATTTAATAACTGGCTAGACAGATTGAAATCTTAGATTTATTTATTTATTTTCCCTCTGTTTTTGTTGAGAAGAATCACACTGTGTAGTTTAGGCTGGCCTTGAACTCACCACATAGCCCAGGCTGGCCTCAAACTCATGGTAACCTTCCTGCATCACCCCCAAAGCATTGGGATTGCAGGTGTGCACCACTGTGCCTAGCCCAAATCCCAGATCTCTCGAGTGCATACCAGTGTAAATGACAGAGATATCATCAACATTATTTCTCAGAAAAAGTGCTTTCAAGTTATGCTTGGACCTGACCTTTCTTCTCATGAAAGCAAATCCACCACACACAACATCAAGAATTATGTCAATCATAGTGAAAAGACGTGACCAGGAACCTAGGCAGTACATCAGTGTGGTAATTATAAAGCTCCAGAGGAGGTAGTAATGCATTCTTGTGATGCTGATAAATTTTACAATTAGGAGGTGTTATTTAGACTGGCTTGCTTCCATAAGCCAAAAGTATAGATGTAGGACAGAGTAAATATGGGACCTGGCTGTGAAAGACATTGTAAGCTATAAAATAGTGCTTTGAATGGCAACTTGGTAATTTCAAAATAATCACCTCTTTCTTTTTTGCTTTTATAGATACTTGGCATTTTGTTGCTTCGGGAAAGGATTGAGCTATATCTGCACACGATTCATAAGGTGAGACACATGACTCACCATGGAGGGCCTTAGAGCAGGACTGAATGTGTACCAAGGCACTCTGTGTTACCCATACCATCCCCCTTTCTTTATTGTTCCCCTAGCAGGAAGAGATCTGCTTACACAACTTAAAGTGAAGTGGTTGAATTTCTAGCAGTTGTAACTATTTCCTGAAGTGCTGAACCCAAGGAGAACTCATTTTTTATCCCTTCTCATTACTTCATATTAAGCCCAGGCTGTAGCCCCATTCTTCCCATTCATTTAAATCTTTGACAAATTTCTTATCTTTATATTTCCTTTCAGTCACAAGAAATTCTTATTTCAGCCATTAAAAAATTGTTTTTAGTTCGTTGTAGTAAACCAACTCCAACTTTATTTATCTCAAAATGTTTTGGGTCATGAAAGGGCACGGCACCCTTTCACCTGTCCCCACCTCCAAGTGGGGTCAGGACTAGAGGAAATGGGAGAAAAGAACAGTTACACAGAGAAGCTCAAGGGATGTGTTGGGTGGGTACATAGTTAACTCTTTCTCTCCCATCGTGCTTTTCTATTCTATGTGTTTTCAGAGACTTTCTGCTGAGATACTTCACTGCCCCTTTCTTCATAGGATCAATGCTTATGTTCTTCTAACTCCCTGAGGTTTCTACTTTGAGGTCTTTTTTGATGCTTTCATGGTTTGAATTTCTTTAAAATCATACCAGCATGATTTCGCTCTTAGGATCTCTGTCTGGTGCCCACAGATCAAGCAGTTTTTCTCTCTCATCTGTGGGCCTATAGACTATTTCAACACAACCTTTCTTATTTTGTTCTACCGTGGGTTGGAACAACTCTAGGAATAGCCTCTTGCTTTGTGTGTGTAGTGAGGGTGGAGTTCTAACGACTGAGCAGTGTTGTCATTCTGAGCTTTATCCACAGACTATTTAAATGTATTTTTTGAGACAGGGTCTTGCTAGGGTAGGCTCAAACTTTCAGTCCTCCTACCTCAGCTTCGTAGAGTGCTAGGATTACAGGTGCACACCACTATCACTGGATGCTTCTTGCTTTTCTATAGCCTTTTTCAGGCCTGGTTATGAATGATACCATACCTATATTTTCCAAATCTGGAAACATGTCAAATTCTTCGAATAAATTTCTTGTTATACAAATGACAAGTACAAGTTAAAAATATAAATTTAAGAGTTATTTAGAATAGATGAAAATTGAAGCCATGAGAGCTTCTAGGGGAAGAATATAGATTGAACAGTAAGCAACTAGGCCTTATTGATAGCTCCATTAATTTTGTTGTGGAGGGCACCATGATCGGTTAATTGTTACTGAGAATTCCTGTGAGCTGAACCATTCTAATTATCATTCCCATATGTGGCTGTTACGGAAACTCTGCATACATTGTCTGAGACAGTTGAGTGCTGCTAATGGGCTGGAGTCACAGTAGACACTCATCTTCTCCTTTGAAACCAGGAAGCCCAATTCAATAGCAGCATCTCTTCTTTACTCGAACATAAAGGACAGTCATGTAGTCAGGTTTACATGGGAAATAATACAGGACACTCAATTTACAGGGCTATTTTATAATAGTCACCCAAAGAATCATGTACAAAGAGAGTACAGGAAATCTGTCCACATGCTAAAGACAAAAAATCAGCTGAGAACCCGGATCCCATAGCAATATCCTGAATGAGTTCAGCTGAAGACCTAGAGCCCATCACAATGCAGGCCTCCCCTCCATCAAGTCCAGCTGGAGGCCGCGGGCCCACGACAATGTCCCACACAAGTCTGTTTCATGGCTCTGAGCTGGAAAGGCCCAAAAGTAGAAGCTAGAAAGTCTATGCCAGAGGAATGAAGGATCTGTGCTAGCAGGCTGAGGGATCTGCACTAGAGCCAGGAAACAATGCTCAAAGTAAGGACCAGAGCTCCCCCAAAGTGAACTGTAGCCAATCTCAGCAACAGTGAGGTCCCAAGCTCCTTCGACAATGAGAACAGCCAAGTTAATCAGGAAATCAGCATGACAAGCTCCCCAAAGAGAACTAGCAGCTCCCTGAAAGCTTTTTTTAACAGCTACTCTTCCCCGCCAGTTCTGCCTCTTATGCTGCCAGCAGCAACCCTCAGGTGCACCTCCCAACCCAGTACCACACTGGTTCAGTTCCTCTGGGTGTAACAAGTTGACCACCATTGGCCATCCACCACGGAGAGCAACAACACTCTTTTCAAGAATGCTGACACTTGTCACTAGTGTATTTTTCAGTATCCTTTGAGACTTTCCAAAGAACAGTATATGAAAAGAAGTTGATGGACTGGTGAGATGGCTCAGTGGTCTAAAGCACCTACTTGGAACAAGCTTGGCAAAGCACAGGGACCGCGGTTCAATCCCCCAACACCACATGCCAGCCAGCCCCGCCCCCAGGTGGGCTGAGCTGGCCACACACACACACACACACACACAAACACACAAAAAATAAATAAATGTTTTAAAAAAAAAGAAAAGTTGAAAAAAAGTAATGTTTTTGTGATCTTATTGCTTTTTCTCTGAAGTATATAGTATCTGGATAGCAGATGTTTTAAATATTTCAGACATTCCACAAGATGCTGAATATATATTCATAAGTAATTCAGCTATTATCCTTGATTTCATGAAGCTTTTAGTCTGTCGGCAAAAACATATATCAAAATGGCATGTACACATCTATAATCTCAGCACTTGGGACGGTGAACTGGGGGAATGTCAAGTTTGAGGCCATCCCAGGAAACTCAGTGAGACCCTGTCTCAAAAAAAAATAAAAATAAAAATAAAAATAAACCACAATTATAAAAGATTATTTACTTATATTGAGGTTTAAAGAAGAGGTGAAGATTTGTAATAGCTATTGTTGAAACTGAGTGAGAAATAACTGAGCCATGGTGAGGGCCTGCCTGAGGCTGGAAATGACAGAGCAAAATGTGTGCTGTGTAATTTGCCCAGTTGAGTTATATAGCCAAGACTGAGAAGCAAAGAAAACCAGTGCCTGGGCATTTGCGAGATGGTTAGATGAAAAAGATAAAGGGACAAGGTCCCTGATATTGCAATGATATATGTATAATTCCTGAGGAGTTTTAATTCAGACCTAGTGCCTAGAAACCAGACCTTTTTTTGTTTCCCCAGATCCTGGTTATGGTAGCGATCCTGCTGTGTGTTTCATTACTGGTGATTTTATTCAAATTCTGGAATGAAAGATGGCTGGTAGTTGGGCTGTCGCTGAAGGTAAGCATTACCCTGTAGCTCTTGGCATTATCTGTCCTGATGTATCTAGCCTGACTCTTGACTTTGTCCCAGATCTTTGCTCCATATATACATCTGAGCTGCATAATTCTGATGGTCATCCTTTCCTGGCCTGTGACCTTCTGTGTGGCGTATTTGGAAAGAGAAGGTATGTCATACTGAGTAGAGGCTTGCCTGACCCCTCATCTCTGATTTTAGCTTGTATATTCTGCTCAGAAAAACAGACATTTGGTAGCTAGCCAACCTCATGTCTTATTTATTTATTTACTTATTTATTTTTGAGACAAAGTCTCCCTATGCTGTTCAACCTGGCCTTGACCTCACTTCGTAAGCTGGGCTGCTGGCCCTGAACCTACCTCCACCTCAGAGCACTGGGACTACAGGTGTGCAGGAGCATGCCTATCCTTTTTATTTTTTAAACAAGATCTTATTTCTCCTCCTCTTCCTCCTCCTCCTCCTCCTCCTCCTTGTGGTTGTTGCTCATGTATTTTTGTACATATGTGCTTCTATGTGGAGGGCACATTTTAGGAGACATTTCTGGGGAAGAACTGAAAGGGGACAATAATAAACTCTTCTTTTTCACTTTCTCAATTTTAGTTAGAGTCAGAAGATCCAGGGCATCATATTACAAGGAAGAAAGACTCAAGAAATGTAATATATTCACAAGACTAAGAGGTTAGAGCTGGGGACCTAGATTTGAGAATCACGGAAGCACAGGTGGTAACTTAAAAATGTTCAAATGGGTAAAATCCTCCGAATTCTAAAACAGTAAGTGCGGGCAATGGCTTGTAGTAGCAGGGATTAGGGACAGGCTCTGCATGTGAGTGCGTGTCCACACATGCTCAAGGTGAGGGACGGAAAGAGACAGGAAGGGAGAGGAAAGGGAGGCAAATGACTAATGTACTGAGCAACTATTATGAATTGGTGCTGTTTTAACAACTCTGTAAGGCTGATGTTTGCAGACAGAGAACCCTATATTCTAGAAGAGCATGAAGGCCAGAGTAGTTCAGGGTCATGTCCTTAGTCACACAGTGAGGAAACGAGAAAGCCTGGCTTTATTGATTATCAACCCAATTTCTGTCATCTAGTGCCCTTTCCTCTGTTCTGACCTGAGTGTATGTTAGAGACATTTTAACCCAATCTTTATGGGCTCTTGCGCCAGGAAGTTTCCTTAGCACTAGCTGTGCTCCTCCTGGGAAGCAGCCCCTAATGTTTCTGCTCTTCCTTCCCTGTCCATTCCCTGTTCTGTTCTCCATTATTTTTCAGTGCTAGTAATGTCACTTAATAGACAGGGCATTTAGCCAGTCCTGTACATTTATATCCAAGACCCTGAAATTAAGAAGGGATGTGCTAGAAATAGAAAGGGAGTCAGCCAACCATAGTCAGAGGAGCCCCAGGACGGGCTGTTTAAGTCGTTAGTTGTGTGGTGTAACTTTCCACCCCTCTTTTCCTTTTCTTCCACTTTCTTCTCCTTCCAACAATTTCAGCTATACAACTCACTGTTGGATTGCCCTTTGTTTTTATTCTCGTGTGTCTCTATGCAATGCCCCTGGGAATCTACTCTCCCTGCATCCAGGAGAAAACAGAGTTGGGGCCTAAGCCAGTCTTCTTCGCACACAGAGGTTCACCCATGGTAAGTCTGAGCAAGCAAAGTGAACCTGAGGATGTCCTTGATGAGTGAGCACAGGTATGCATGGGGCAAGCATGTGGCGAGAGAGGGAAGCCTCAGAAACACAGGAGCCCCAGAAAAGAGAACGGGCATGTCCCGGTGTGACAAGACAAAGGAGATGACAGCATGGTGGAACTTAAGCCCGTGTGTCCTTACTCTCAGGCATTTTTCCCTACCGTGCCCGTGTCAGATCAGACAGAGGAGAATACAAGTAGCCTCTCTGATAGCAGAGATAAAGGAACCAAGCCCTGCTTCACACAGTCTTTCCCTAGGTCCACCCTTATTATAGATGGGATTCGGGAGGAGAGGCGGAGGCGGAGGCGTCTGATCTGCTTTGTTTCCACAGGCGGGACCAGAGAATACCATGATGGCCTTTGAGAAAGCTGTTGAAGAAGGTGCCCATGGGTTGGAGACAGACGTACACCTGAGGTAGGAAAGAAGGACTTGGGGTGGAGGGAAGGCAGACTTGTGTCCAGTGCCACAGCAGAGAACCGCATGGGCCGAGCTGCAGAGAGGATGGGCCCGAGGAAGCACCTCCTGTGCGCCGCGCACACAGCTCTGCTGCCTCTGCCTTAGCAGCAGTACCGCTTCCCTCTGCGTCATCAGCCGTGGGTTCGCACACAGAAGACCACACACAATTCAAGCTTGTCCCCACTGCAAATCATACTTACCACTTCACCTTTTTTACTGCCTTAGCAATGTATTTACCAGGTATTCTCTAGATATCTACTACACTTCCTGCTGAGTGCTTAGAAGATGCAGCTGGGTAAGATGTGGCCATGCCCAAAGAGATGCTCCCAGCTAGTGGAGGAGACGTGGTATGTGTAGAGACAACATCCAGGAATAAGAAGAACTAAAGTGCAGAGGAACCATGGTGGAGGAAAGGCCAATCCTCTTCTGTGAATGTTGAATTTTGAATTGAAAAATCTATGCTCCAGCATGTGTTTGAGTTGATCCTAGAAGGAAAAATATTATGCTACCAAGCAGAGCTTGGGCAAGGAAAGCATACCAAGCAGAAGCATAAGTTTATTCAGTTATTTTAATCAGAAGTGCAAGTTTACAGATCAGTGAGATGGCCATGTGTGGAAGAGGCATGCCGTTCTAACAGAGGCAGGATCATGGAGACGGCTAAATGTGCAACGGGCAGCCAGGCAAGGCACGTCACGGGTTTAAGATGTATTTCAGACAGAATTATCAGCATACTGCAGCAGAGGGCCAAAGGACAACAAAGAGGGACTTGGATCAGAGCGTGCACAGGGACAAAAGAAATGCTCGTATGTGCCTTTGCAGCTGAGGAAATAGAAAGCTTCATTTCTGGTATGATTGTGCATGCGTGTGTGTGTGTGTGTGTGTGTGTGTGATGTGTGTACATTGCTCTTCTGCAGTCATTGTGTGAGACAAACAGCAAAAAAAAAAAGAGTTCTATTTCACAGAGAAAAAAACTATAGTGTTGCACGTAGGTCCAGAGAAAGAGCTTGCATCGCTCAGGTCGTAAGGCTCGAATGGGCATGGTAACGTCAGGACTAGCACTTGATTTTCTGACCCAGACCCTGGATTCTTTACACTACTTAACAGAGACAACCTTTCCACACAGAATATTTTGAACTGAGATTGAAGCTGGTTATCCGACAAGTCCTAGGATCACTCATGGTGGTTGCGTGTGGTGAAGGTACTGAGCCAATAAGGCCCTGGACAGTTGTCCTTCTCTATTCTCTTACTTTTGTGACTACAACTGTGATGTAGACGATCCTTCCAGCTCCTTCATTTCTCTGCTTGTTGACGCCTTCGTTTCCAGCAATCTTCTCCTCTACCTACTTCCCCCACATTCATGGTTATAGCCAAAAGCTTTACTACTGCCTCAAAATTTGGTATCCATTAGGGTTCAATCAGAGCACACTGTGCCTAAGTAATGGGCCAGTGGGGGCTTGTGGGTTAGCTCAGTTGTTTAAAGTGCCTGCTTGGGCAAACTCAGTCAGGTACAGGGGACTGTGGTTTGATCCCCAGCTCCACAAGACGCACCAGACCTGCCCTTGCGGCAGCCTGACTAGAAAGAAAAAAAAAAAAAAGTAATTTTCCATGAATAATGCAATCTCAGGAACTGCTAAGTAGTAAAATGTGGTTAGCTGCTAAAAGAGGGGAAAGATGAATACAAGAGTAGAAGATTGTGTATCATACATACCGAACTTGAAGAGAAAAGGTAACCAGTGGATCTCAGCACCAATAGATGTTGGAATTATGTGAAAAGAATTTTAAACCGGCTGTCATAAAATGGCTTCAACAATATCTAGAATATGTAAAGAACTTCTTTAACTCAGTAACAGAAGGACAACCCAATTTAAAAATTATCAAAAAACTTGGATAGATAATTCTCAGAAAATGACATGCAAATAATCAGTCATGAAAAGATAGTCCACATCATTAACTACCAAAAAAAAAAAATGCAACTCAAAACCCTGCCATAATTTAAAAATGGAAAATGACAAGTGTAGGTACAGATGCGGAAAAGTTGGGAACCTTATGCTATACACTGTTGGTAGTGATGTAAAATTTTGCAGCCACTGTGAAAACTTTGGTGTCCCCTCCAAAAGCTGAATGCACATTTGACCATTCAAGCTAGCAGGTCTGCTCCTTGATCCCCCACTCAGGAGAACTGAAATCAAGCCTGAAACAGACCCCTCTATGCCAGTGTGTACTGCAGCAAAATCCACATGGCCAAAGGATAGAAACAGCCTGAGTGTCCATCATAAAAGGGAAAACAAAATGTGGCACACACACACACACACACACACACACACACACACACACACAATGGCACAATAGTTCATCATAAATGTGAATGAAATCTTCTACAACAGGAAAGAACCTTGGAAATATTACTGAATGACACAAAACAGACAAAAATAAATATCTGATTCTATTTATCCAGAATAGGCAAATTATTAGAGAAAGAGATTAGAGAGGGACAAAAAGGGAATTGCTACTTAATAGGTAATAAAGTCAGTGTCTAGAGACATCCAGAGGGGGAAAAGTGATACACCCTAAACTTTATGGTTCATTAAACTACATGGTTCTACATGTAAAGTCATAAAACTTAAAAAAAAAAACAAAAACAAAAACAGAAAATCTTTAGTAACATAGGGTTAGGCAAGTGTCCTTAGATTTTATACCAAAGACACAGTCTACAAAAGGAAAAGTGATAAGTGGGACCCCAACAAAATGAAAATCTTTTACTTGGTGAAAAATCTTTTGCTTGACTCGAGAGAAAAATGAAAAAAATAAACACCAGACTGAGGGCCAGTAGTTTATAAATCATGTATCTGACAAAGGACTTATATCTAGGACATATAAGGAATTTTCAAAACTCAATGTTAAAATTCAAATCGTTCCATTAGAAAATGAACAAAATAAAGTGAAAATATTTCACTAAAATAATGTACAGATAGCAAATAAACATGTGAAAAGATGTTCAGTTTCATTAGCCATTAGGGAATGCAAATTAAGACACTACTCATCTGTCCAGTAGATGAATTGAAAAACAGCGAGACAAAATGTAGAGTAAGATAGCCGTGTAAGATGCCCCGCGATTGCACCTCCACTACCACACCGAAGAAACAGCCGCTCACTTATCAGGCATCTTCACAGGAGCTAAGGAAACCAGGTGAGGGACCACAGTGCCAGGTTTTAGTAAAACAATAAGAAATATACATTGAAAAAGGCAGGAATGAAAGGGTTTCCCACGTCATGCCTCCCCTAACTCTAAACAGCATAGAGAGAGTAGCCTCCTGCTTGGGGTTGGGGGGATGAGAGAATTAACCCCAGGTCCTAGGTGTGAAATCTAGTGCTGGTCCACTGGGTGAAACTTGAGGGGGCCGAGGAGATGGTTCAGTGGAATAAGCACTTCCCTGGCAAGTGCAAGGGCCTGAGTTCAATCCCCAGTTCTGCAAAAAAAAAAAAAAAAAAACACTTGAGTCAGAGAGGACTTCCATAATCCCCCCTCCCACTCTCCACTTCTGAGCTGCTAAATCAGTGTAGCTGTGAGGATAACCAACTCTCAAATCTTGGCCAATATAGAAGGAAGCAAGGCTGCTCTCTGGAGAACAGAGCATGAAAAGGTTTGCATTAAGATTTGGAGCTCAGTGCTGGGCCTATTCTTGTTTGCCAGTGTCAGGCAGAAACCAAAGGCTTCCGAACCTAGCCCGGCATTCACAGGTGGAATCCGAAGATCTGTCCCAACATCAAGAAAACTCCTGCAAACTGGAAGGACAGTTCCAAGTTTGGGATGCATCATTGTTGATCTTGGACTGAGCCTTGGGTGCTATGAAAGTCCCTAAAGCTTGAGACTCAGGTGGTGAACTTTGGTAGCTAATGGACTCTCTCATTCGCCTATCCCCCAACACTGGGCAGCACACTTATTCCCAAGCCAGTTCTTGCAGATGGAAGCTCTAGATTTGCACTGGCACCCAGCAGAGACCTGTATCCTGTTGGGTGGGACATGTATTTTGGCCTGCATCATCACTAGCTGCAGCAGGGGACTGGAAGCACTCCTGGACTATGTAGCACCTTGCAGAAGAATCAGGTGCAACCTAGCTTAACATTTTTGCCTTTGGGACAGGTCTCTTTGTGGGAGAATGAGAGAACTAATCCCAGGTCCTCTGTGTGAAATCCAGGGCAGACTTAGAGGATCCCTGTGAAAAGCCTACTGTGGGGATAACTATATTGCCTGAGGTTGGTCACCAAGACTGAATGGTAAGTTAGGCAGGACTACCTTGGGCAGTGGACCTGGAGCAGTACTCCCATCTTCAGGGGGGTATGAAAGGGCAGGGAGCACAGGACTTGGCCTTGGAACTCAGTGCTCGGCTGCTGAAACCAAACACTGTGCAGATCCCAAGAGCCGCCATCCTCAGGCCTGCCTGCAGATGGAGGCCCTGAGACAGCCCAGGCAGTGGGCAGAAACACACAGTCCCATCTGTTTCCTACGCAAGCCAGCATCACTCATCTCTGATGTCCCGGGTCCTAAGTCCAATTCAGCAGTAGCACGCCACTGTAGTGTAGGTTCAGAACCCAATAGCACTGTGGTGTTGGTGGCCACTAGCATGGAATAGAAGCCAAAGGCTTCCCATGGTGATTTGGCCCAGAACTGGGCAGAATTCAGCAGTGACTGACCACAGGATGGCGACTGTGGGTGAGGCATTGGGGCCTACCATCCCCCACACACACCAGGGAGAAGCTTGTAGGGAGGACAACTCTTTCTTGATACTCTCACAGCTCATCCAACAAAACACCAACAGAACTGGGCAAACCTGGGCACAGACTGCCCTCTGGTGCTGAAACCAGGGCAACACACCAACAGCAGACTTGTGACAAGTCACTCAGTACTGAAATACCAGGAGTGACTATAGGCTTGGGTAAAATAAACAACTTGCTTAGAATTTCTGGAAAGACAGGCACAAAACCAGATTACAAGCATCGAGACAAAAAAAAAACCCTAATGTATTACACACCGATAGCAAGAAGTTTCAGGGAAGCGTGAACTCACTCGACAGTCAAAACAAGACACAGAAACTGAACGTGTAGTAACCAGTACAAGGGACACCTGTGGCAGGGAATTTAAAACACCTGGTTTAAGGGATGCGGTGAGCTTCAAAGGAACATGGAGAAATGATTCAATCCTCATAAACTTAACAGAGAGATGAAAGAAAGACATTTTTGAAAAAAATGAGTTGAACAATATACCAAGTAAAATTACAAACATGATAGCTGCATAGATCAAACAGAAGAAAGGATTAGAGAGCTGAAATGCAGCCTGTTTGAAAATACAGTTTAAGAACAAATAAGAGAAACGAAAAAAGCTCACAGGAATATTGGGACAGCATTAAAGGAGCACATATCTGGGTTATTAGGATTTGGGAGGTATTTAAAAATGCCAAAGAGACAATTAACAGGAAACTTCCTAAGCTTAGAGAAAAAAACCAAATACTCAGGCCCATGAAAGTCGAAGGTCTCTGGACAGATTCAGCTCAACAGGATATACTCCACTGTGTATTATGATTGTGCTCTCAAAGGTTAAAGATAAAGGGAAAACTTTCAAGGTAGCAAAGTAAAAGAAAGACAATTTCCCCCAGTTTCTCTGGCAGCTGACTTCTCAGCAGAAACCTGTAGGGCAGCAGAGTGGCACAACACGTGCAAAGTACTAAATTCATGCAAACAATAACCCTGCCAAGCTACCCAGTAAAGCTATGCTTTAGAAATGATAAAGATGTCCCCAAACAAAAGCTGACATGTGCCGGAGGAGCCCTGTCCTTTAAAAAAGTGCCAAAGAGAGTTCTTCAAACTGAAAGAGAAGTTAATGAATAAGAAGAAAGCATCAGAAGGTATACAACTCACAGGTAAGAGTAATACTCAAATTCACAACTCTCTAGTGCTGTAAACATGGAGTGTCAAGAATATGTTCCTATGTTTAGAATAAAGACTAAACAAAAGCAATAACTTACATTAGTATGTGACATCATAAGAAATATAGAAAGTCATAAAATAGACATCAATTTTCAAAAGGTGGGAAGGAATGGAATGCAAATGCTGAGTTTATTAGTGTATTTTCTCTTTTTTACTTTTCTTTGTGACAACATGATATTACTATCATTTTAAAATAGCTCAGTATAATCAATATATCTTCATAAGCTTCATGGTGAACAAAAAGCAAAAGTGCAAATACACAAGCTATCAATGATAAGCAAAGAGGCATAAAAACACTGTAATAGGCCTGGCCAAATAGCTCAGCAGATTAAAGTGCCTGCAAGCAGGTACAGGGGCCAGGGGTTCGATCCCCAGGCCTGCCATGCCGTCCCTGTCCCCGGGGCGTGCTGAGATGGTGATTGAGACAGGGCGTGGTGGTGTGCTCCTGTAATCCCAGCTCTTGGGAGGCTGTAAACAGAAGAATCACCACGAGTCCGATCTAGTAATGAGATCCTGAACACCCTGAAGACCCTTCCCTAAAAAAACAAACAAAACACTGTAATAGAGTATACATTAAAAACACTTATCAAAGAAAGATTAAAAGATGGAGAAAAGAAGGAACTACAATAAAAGAAAATGATTTACAAAATAACTTCAATAAACCTTATTTATCTATAATTACCTTCACTGTAAATGGACTGAGTTTTTCGATTAAAAAATGCAATGTATGTGACTGAATGGATTCTAAAATACGCTTCCACCATATGTTGCTTATAGGAAACTCACTTCTCTCAGGATGTGTATAGACTAAAAGTGAAGGGCCTGACTCAGGTCTTCATGCAAATAGAATTCAACGAATGACTATACTTAGAACAGATAAAATAGACTTTAAATCAAAAGTTTAAAAAAAAAAAAAAAAAAAAAGCCAGGAAGGCGGGGAAGGTGGCTCCTGGCCTGTCCGGTCTTCTTCTGATATCTGGCTGGGAACCGGAACTTGCCTTCCGCGTGCCTCTGACATCAGCATTCTGCGGATGGTACCAAGGCCTGCTGCGAGCTGGAGTGGCAGCTGGGCTTCTTTCATCTTGGCTCGAGGGCTTGAGAGCCACATTGCTGAACACTCTGAACCGATCCTAAGGACCAAATTCTCCAGGCTGCCACTGTTCTGGACACGGTGCTCTGGGTCTCTCTTTTCAGAGAGAAAGCCTTCACCTTTGCAACTCTAAGGCTGCTACGGCTGGAGCCCTGTTTGTTCTTGAGATGTCCTTGGGCCGTCTTTTCTATTGTCACCTTCTTAGTGAATGAGCTCTCCTCAATTTTACTGAACCTCCATTTCTGGCCAAACTCAAAACATTATTCTGGGTTTCTTTCTCTCGATTCTTAACATAAATCTGGCTAAAACCCCCAATAGTAGCCATGTCATAGCTTCAACATTAGATTGTCTTGAAACTTCTTCTGCCACCTTAGTCTGCCACTCTTAACCTCAGTCTCAGGCAAAGTCTCTGGACCAAGCAAACTGAAGACAGACTTTCTGCTAAGACATAACACACATCATCTGGAGTCCAACAGCTAATCAGTGTTTCCTCCCAGCAGAAACCTCCCAAGCCTGAATTTCATCAGTAGTGTTTCTATTGAGTGTCTGGTCCTCTGAGCTGTCACCAGAATCTCCTGTCAAGTATGGTTTAATGCATCCAGGACCTCTTATTCAGCTGGCATCTCTGATCCTTTCCAAACTCTTCCCACAAGCTAGTTTTAAAGACTCCCATACGACATGGCCAGGTAGAGTCACGGCAGTGATCCCACTCTCAGTACTAAATTCTGACTTAGCTACTTTTCTTGCTGCTGAGATAAAATATTTAACCCCCAAAGTTAAAGGAAGGAAGATTTACTCATCTCACAGTTTCTAGAAGCTTTAGGCTGGCTCCAAGGCAGGGTGGCAAGACAGGGTCACTGTAGAGCAGGCAGGCAGAAGACAACAAGCAGCACGTGACCAGCAGCAGCTCTCTTTCTGGTCCTTGTATCTTATCCAGGCTACCCTCTCTTAGGGCGAGCGGCACTCACACCATTAATCGTAGCATACACACTTCAGATCCGGCCACCCCCAGAAGGTCGCACCTATGGCTGTATGAGGCTTTGGGGGATATCTAGATAGAAGCCATGACAGTTTTTCCAAATTGCCTCCCCCCACATCTTCTGATCCTGCACAGAAAACAGGAAACAAATTGGGTCTCATTCATGGTGCTACTAGTTCTTCATGTACTTATTTGTGTGTTTAGCTCTGTGTTAATCTTATCACATGTAACAGATACAGGCTAGCAAAAGAGAAGAACCTAGTAGCTCTGTCTGGCCACCCTCTTGTCCTTTAAAGCCTGCCAAACATGCACTGCATCCTCCAAAGCTGTGAGCTGAATTGAACTGCTTCCCCTGTAAGTTGTGGGTACTGGGTACTGTGTTCCGGGGTGGCAAGCCGAGTAGTACACCGAACATGCAAAGCAGCTGATGTCAGTGATTCCATGAAACACACATTTGAACACACTTCTGAGAAACATTGAAAAAAAAACTGGTGGTGTGTTCATTCCCCAGGCACAAATGCTTAGCATAAGTAAGTTGTAATCATCAGAGAGAACGCCTGTGAGAGAGCCTGGGAAGAGTCCATGCACAGACTTTATCTCCAGTCCTCTAGTACAAGTGTTAGTGCAAGAGTCCAGCCAGCCATGTACCTGCTCCCTGGAAAACACTGAATTGGATTTTCTGTGGCTTGTTTCTGCAAACCACAGACCCCAAAGCCATTTCGGCCTTTTGTGGACTGAAAGGAGAAGCCTTTCCATGGCCCCTGGAAGTCTGGAAGTCTGAGTGCTGCCTGCTGCCTCCACTAATGCAGCCTTTTTAAAATTTCTTTTCTTTCTTTCTTTTCTTTTTTTTTTTTTT
>NW_004524625.1:3403995-3407568 GCF_000260255.1 Octodon degus | reverse complement strand
TTCCTTGTATCCTTCCTTTTTCTCTAATTTTGGTCTGCAAACTTAGGTTGTTAACCATCCAGAAGAAAAGCTTATTGTTATTATCAAACGCCCAGGCTCACTTTAGATCATTGAACACATTTCTCTGCGGCTCCATAATCTTCTTGATCAGAAAATTTGGAGCACAACTGAGTTACATGTTGTTACAGTACAGGTTCTCCTATTCAGCCTTTTTAAAAACTGCTAAAGAAAATAAATTTGCTGCTACACCTACCAAGTGTGTATGCAATCAGTAATTTCTCTAAGTATTGCCTGTCCATCAACACCCGTGATAAACAAAATGTTAAAAAGTCAATGAAGATGTGCCAAGCCATACTATACCCTGAAATAAAAGGGATAAACAGGATTATTAATAAATAACAAATTAATAATAATTAATAAAATGTGTAAAACATTCTATAGTTTTACTTAGTCCATTTATGAGAAACCTGCTATGTGCTTACCTTTCTCCCTTTTTGTGTGTGCCTACACCCCACCTCGGCTACCCAGAATGGAACTCAGGACCTTGAGCTTGCCAGGCCAGCGCTGTGCTACTGAGCTGTCTCCCAGCCCCACCCCAGCTATGCTCGAAATTTATTTTCATCATCAGTTTCTCACCAGCTCGGTTGTAGTGATCCTTAACACGGTCGGGCCTGTGCGTATGCTTGCATTGATCCCTCTTGGGATTCGCTGGCTCCTTATTTCCGTCGTTCTGCTAAGTTTTTAGTTGTTTGTGGAAGGTGGGGGGGATTTCAACCCTTACTCCCCTGTGGCCATTTTAGATGATTTCTTCATAGTGACTGTAATGAGACAAGCTGAGAGAGCTGCGTGGAATCCCGGAGCGGCCAGCGCCAAGTGCAGCAGCAGAACCAGAATCCTGTCTGCTGGTGCGGTCTGCTGCGGCCGGCCTCCACCAGCAATGCTCAGGGCGGACGCCTACCTGGGAAATGGGTCGGCACAACTCGAGGAAGACAGCGTCCCGCTCGCTTAGTGCAGTCCTCTGACCTCAGGCCCTGCCTTGCCTCGCCGCAGTCACTTTACTCTACCTGCTGCTTTCCCTGTGCCTGTGAGCTCTGAACAGAGAAGTGACTCTTTACCACCAGTAATGTGACCGTTAAAGACTTGCTCCTGGATCAGAAAAGTAGCACGTCGAAGTCCTTTGAGATATGCAAGGGAATAAAGAGCACTAGTGAGCCCTGTGACCGTGACAGGCTGGTGGGGATTCCGCCTGCGGAGGTGACTAAGTTCAGCTCGTCCTCCCCTCCCCTCTTTCCTCTGCCTGCAGCACTGACCGCGTGCCTTTTCTCATGCATGACTATGACTTGAGGAGAACAACCAATATCAGGGAGGTCATGCCGGAGGCCGCCTATAACCACCCCTCCACCTTCTCCTGGCGCAACCTGTCCAAACTGAACGCTGGCGAATGGTTCGTACACCCACGGGTAAGACACATTCCCTGGCTTCGCAAGCTTGTCTGAATCCTTGTTCCATATGGGTTCAAGTGCTGCCTGTTGGGCTAAAGGCCAGAGGCGAAGACAGACAGCTGTGTACTCCATTTCTTGCTAGTCTTGTAACCACACCATAGCGTTGGCACTGGGGCTTTGCTGGTAATGCAGTCGGTGATTGTGGCTTTCTATATTCACCAGAAAGTCTGAACATACACTTGTAAACTTATTCTTGTCATATAATTCCTTTTTACCCAAGCATTCAGGAACCTTCAACATATGTCTACCACAAAGGGACTACATACACATTCTTTTTTTTCTTTTGGTGGAACTGGGGATTGAACTCAGGCCTTTGTGCTTGCCAGGGAAGCACTTATTCTACTGAGCCATCTCTCCAGCCCCAGGAAACATACACATTTTTGATTCTTTGTTGCCATTCAGCAAATATTTATTTATGTATTTATTTATTGGTGCTGGGGATCAAACTCAGTACCTTGCGCTCACCAGGCAGGTGTTTATGCCTCTGAGCTGTCTCCTGAGTCCAACAAATATTTATTGAGTACTAGGCAAAGGAAATGTAATGGTAAATAAGCATACCTCCATCCCTAATAGAATCCAAATTAGCATAAGAAACGACAACGCACTGTGGTAAGTGCCAAACCAGCGTTAATTTCAGGTTGCTTCAGGAGCACAGAAGAAGAACATCTAACTCAGTCTGAGACACAGGATGAAATATTATGGAAGAATATCATCTAATAGTGGGTGCAGTACAATACAAATCACATGGTATGTACCATGCAATTCTGGGGCAAGAGTGAAAGGTTCCCCTAGAGGAATGTGGGTAATCCTTCATGAGGAGCTACCATTTGTGTTAAGGGGAACTGCAGGCAGTGGAGGTGATGTGTCAAAGACAAGCTATGCCAGACCAGTTAGTGAACGTGTGTGTGTGTGCATGTGTGAAAGGAAACAGAGGGACAGAGAGGGAAAGAAGAGGGAAGCAGAATGACAAAACCCACTCAGAAAAGGAGGAAGGAACCAACGCACATGTAGGCAATGAAACTAAAACTGAAATTAGATGCAAACCTAATGACAGTGATACCATAACCTTAGGGGCAATCTTTTCTTCCACGAAAAAAAAAAAAATCTTTATTGGACAAAAATCATTTGTTTCTTTACTTTTTAAATTTATTAAAATTTTTGATTAAAATTATAATTAAAAATTTTAAGATTATTATAGTGATTCTCCTGTTTCAGCCTCCCCAGCACTGGGATTACAGGCATGCACCACCATGCCTGCTTTTCTTGGCCGGCTCGGGGCCCCAGGGCAGGGCCGGAACAGCATGTAGTACCGTGGTCCTTGCACTTGCCTAGGCAGGTGCTTAGACCACTGAGCTCTCTCCATGGCCCACTTTTCTGTTTCCTACAAGTTAACATCTAACATCCACATGATCTGAGCCCTAATCAGAAATACAAAGTAATTCACACAAAGTACCATCTTAGTTACTTTTCTTGTTGCTGAGACAGAATACCTGATATCCAAGGTTAAAGGGGTAAAGGTCTATTTAGCTCACAGTTGGAGGCAAATTTTCTCCCCTTTGCATGGTAGCCTGTGACCTTCCTTATTACCTGTAACGTCGGAACAATGTACAACAGGTATCCAGTGGTTTGCCTGGGCAAGCTTACCAGCATTTTCCCAAATAGCAGTTACATCTGTGTCTTTGGTGAGGACAAGAGGTTCATCATACCTTAGTAAGTAGAATCTATTATCAGATATAATCCTCCAGATATGGCCTTGGTGGTACAGTATGACAAGTTACAGCCTATTGAAAAGGAGGATAGATTTCTACAAAATCTGTGGAGACAACTACATTGCCCTGAAAAGTAGAAAAGCAGTAAAAGTACATGTTCCTGAATTCCAAAGGCTCAGTGAGACAAGGTGCTAGCAGAAGAATGTTTTGTGCATCCGTAGCATAGGAGATAGAAAAAGATTGCTTTTTAAAGTCTTGTTCACCTGAGGCAAGACAGGTTTGAGGCCAGGCTGGGCTGCATAATAAATTTAAGACCAGCTTCAACTATGTAGCAAGATTCTGTCTCAAAACACTGAAGGAAG
>NW_004524625.1:3372891-3403718 GCF_000260255.1 Octodon degus | reverse complement strand
AAGGTAGTTTTGTTCACATGTCCACCAGAAAGCAGAACATTAAAACAATACCAACAAATTTCAAAACCAATAGTCATGATTGGATTGCTCTTTATCTACACCTTCACTCTGTCATAGTGAATATTTGTGACATGTGGGGTTATCAGGTCTAAAGTTCACCATGGGAATTCCTAAGTCAGTCTCCCGATACAAAGCAGCATCAGCCTACGCTTCCAGAGCCATTTTCTTTTTTTCTTCTTCTTTTATTGTTGTTATTTTTAAATTTTTTATATATTTGGTTGTTTCAGGGTCTCACTATGCAGCTCGAACTCATAGTGATCCTCCTGCTTTCAGCCTCCCCAGCACTGGGAATATAGGTGTGCGCCACTACACCTGGACTCTGGCCATCTCAGCCCACCTTAGGAGCAAGGCTGGCCCAGCATGTGGTGCCGGGGATAGAACTGCGGTCCCTGTGCTTACCTAAGCTTGCCTAAACAGGTGCTTTAGTCCACTGAGCTATCTTGCTGGCCCCAGACCCATTTTCATGAGTTTATTCTTTACAATATCAAGACATATATCCCACAGTATTTTCAACCAGGACTTTGAGTCTATTCTTCCATTTTGTGGTCTGTATCTTATTGACGAGACCCAGAGACAAGAATGGGAGTAAACCAGGAGTCACTTGATGTTATTAAATTGAACTAGTCTAGTTAATTTATTACAGTAAGCAACAATGTCAGAAAGGAGATGGATAAAATGCTCTAAAGATTAGTATAATACATAATTATTTTAAAAGGTTTTGGTCTGATTCTTTTAAATGTAAAAACATTGTATACAGTGAGAATATTAGCAGATCTGGTACTTCCAGTCTACCCCTTAAAACAAAAACATCTACAACTCTGAAACATACATATCATTTCATATGCATAAAATTAACAAAATATAGAGCTTCCCTTTTTATAGTTTACAGCTTCTCCATGCTAACAGCTAAAACAATGCTCTTGAAGGATATGATTCACAGTTTTCTTCTTTGATAATGTAACCTCAATTTGACATTAGAGTAATGCTGGCCTCATAACATGAGCTGGAAGTATTCTGTCCTCTTCTTTTTCCTAGAAGAGATTGTGGAGAATTGGTATTACATGTTTTTTTCATGTAGAATTCAACAGCAAACACAACTTGGGGGAAATCTTTGAAGATTTTTACTCAATGAATTCAGTTTCACCAATAGATATGGGACATTCTGGGCCAGGGAGATGGCTCAGTGGAATAAGTGCTTCCCTGGCAAATGCAAGGGCCTGAGTTCAATGCCCGGTTCCACAAAAAAAAAAAAAAAAAAAAAAAAAAAAAAAAAAAAAAAAAAAAAAAAAAGATATGGGACATTCTCTCTACTTCAGTGATGGTTGGTTACATCATTTGTGGAATTGCTCCTTATCATCTAAAGTGTCTAATCTGTGGTCATACAATGTATTTTTTTTCCTAGTACTTAGAATTAAACCCAGGGAACATTCTCATAGACCTACATCCCTAGCCTTTTTTTTTTTTTTTTTTCCTTTCTTCTCTTTCCTTTTGAGGCATGATCTTGCTAAAGTGCTTAATTAAGCTGGCCTTGAATTTGTGACCCTCCAGCCTCAGCCTCCCAAGCAGATGACATTACAGGTGTGTGCCACCAAGCCCATCTATAATGTATCTTTAGTCTTCTTTTAATAACTGCAAGAATCCTGGTTCTGGTAATTTGCAGCCTCTTTCTCTTCATATGACTGGAGGTTGACGATTATATTGATTGTTATATTGAAACAGGGATTAGTTCCATTGTTCTTCTCTATGGTTTTTCTACTTCTAATTTTATTGATTTCTGCTCAAATTTTTATTTCTTGTGTTTGAGCTGGGCTTGATTTTACCTACTTTTTCTTTCTTTCTTTCTTCTTAGTAGAAAGAACCTGTTTATTTAGAAGATCCAAGGTAGAGCCACAGAACCTCTTCCAAAGATAGAAAGGGGCTAGTTTTTTAAAGCAGAATCTTAGATTACCGCTTTAAAATTTTCCTTAATATAAGCATTATTATTCTGTTTACCTGAACACCCTGCTTTCATTTCATTTGTAAGTTTTGGAATATTGTATTTAATTTTTAGTTGGTTAGAATTTTTTTCAGTATGGCGTCATGAATCCAGGGCTTTTGTGTTGAGCTACACTCCAGCCTCTATTTTTTTTTTAAATCATTAAAACAAGTGGACTTGAACATGCAAGTCTCCTGCCTCAGCTTCCCAGAGTGCTGGGATTATAGACATGTGCTGCCGTGCCTCACTAGAAATAGTTTTTAAATTCCCCTTCAGCCTTCTTCCTTAAGCCAGGGGTTATTTAGGAATTTTTTCTTTAAAATTTCAAAAAACTTGGATCTTCATTTATTACTCCTTGCTAACTCTGTTCTTACCTGAATACTTATTATGTGACTTCCACTATTTTATGTTTATTAAAGTTTGACAAATGTTCCAAGCGCATGTGACAAGAATGTGCGCCCTACCCTTGTTGGGGGGAGGCATACCATTATGCCAGCTGAGTGATCCAGTTGTCTAACTCGTCCATTCTTACGGATTTCCAACCTGTTTGTTCTTTCCATTACCGAGTGAAGGATGATGGAGTTATTTGTTACTTTCCTTTCAGATTTGTTTGATTTGCAGCATGCATTTTGAAGCTTTCTCGTTAAGAGGACACACGTTAGGACTGTTAGGCCCCTTTGAAGAATTTGGCCTTTTTCGTGTTGTAGGCAGAATAGTGGCTCCCGAAGACGCCCCTGTCCTGAGTCCTGGGACCTATAAATATGTTAACAGCCTTATGTGATAAGAACATCTTGCTGAGGTAACTGCGATTACAGACAGCACACTTTCATGCATCTCTGTGCTCTGCCTTCTGGCCTAGCAATTTCTTTCAAGGAGAAGAGGCTTGTTTTGGACGAGTGCTTCAGGAGGCTCAGTCCACGGCGGACTGGCTCTGTGACAAGGAGGGACATCATGAGGGCAGGGTGTGGCAGGAGACGCTCACTGCAGCCAGGAAGCAGTGGTGGGAAAGCAGCAGGGGCGGAGGGGCAGGCCGGGCACACGACTGCCCTTTCGGGCCACTCCCCGGGTCTACTTTCTCCAACCAGCCCCTGCCTTCCAGCCCCATACTCAGCCGTGGACTCACGGATGGATTAACCGAGCGATGGGATTTGTGCCGCATGATCTGATGACCGCCCAGGACCCCCACCTCTGAAGCCATTTTTGTCTAATCCATAACATGCCACCCCATCCCCAAATGCTTGTTCTACCTCTTAATGCAAAATATATTTAGTCTATTTCCAATAGTTCCAGAAATCCTAGCAATTTCAATATCGCTCTAAAGTTCAAGTCCAAAGTCACTTCAGACTTAAGACAACTCTTATCTGCAACCTTCTACTAAAAAAAAAAAAAAAAAAAAAATCACATACTCTTAAGATACGATGACACAGGGTTAACATCTCCATCCCAAAAACAAGGAATAAGGGAATAAGCAAGACTCACATCAAAGCAAGATCAAAACCTGGGAGGGTAAGCATTAACCCTTGTAGCTCCACATCTAGCATCCAGGCCATGTGATAGCAAGGTGTGTAGTCCAGAGGGCTTAGGCAGCCTTGCGTCTATGGGACCACTGGTTGCAGCCCACATGGCCTCTGCCTTGGGCTGACTTTGATCATTGCTTGTGGCTTTCCAACTTCCTGGGGTCTCCATTGCAGCTTCAGCCTCCTACAGTTTTATGCATTGCCTTCTTAAGTTCTCCTAGCAGGGACTCCAATCCTGTCACCCATTGCCTGACCTCCCAGCCTTTCCTTTGAAATCTTGGTAGAAGTGTTCACGACCCCATAATGCTTGCATTCTATATGCCTGTGAAAACCAGAACCATGTGGACAGTGCCAAGGTGTGTGACCAGCATGAGCATTAGTCAGGCCTGTTTGAACCATGGATGCAGTGAACTTTGGGTGTCTGGAAGGCAGAACTAGGGAAGCACATTCCTATACACCCTTAAGTGAGCAGAGCACTTTGGGGCTCTCATCAAAGCCATATCTTTCAAACAGTTTTACACTTTCACATGTTTTAAGCCTATAGTAAAGGGAGACTGGCCAGTTCTTTTTTTTTTTTTTATTTTTGTTTTCTACTCATTTTAATTGAAATAATCTAGGAAGGAAGGCCAGAAATTCATACCACCAACATTATAAACTCACCACGGATTCAGTCCTTTCTTTTTATTTTATTTTATTTTATTGAGAAATATCAATGAGACAGTTTCAAAGCTGACTAACAGGACATTTTCAATAACTAATACATTGTACATTGTTATCTTCTTAGTGGTTATCCATAGTACAAGAAGTAGACAGGCTATCCTGTCCAAACGCTATTACTACAAATCTTTCTTCTCATTGAATTAAGCAAAAGAAGCTGTATATCTATGCTAACTACTCTGTATATACAAATACAAAACGGTCCTCCTTTGTATCCCTTTTTTTTTTATTTAGTCCTGTCAGAGATGGGTATACTATTGACATCTAAATACTATAGGTTACTGGACTCTTTTAGAATGTTTTGCTGAGTTTATACACCTATAATATTCAATAACGGAACTTAGAAAAAATAGGGTATACAGATGAATGTCCATTTTGTATCTGTGTATTCAAAGTGGTTGGGATAGATATATAGTTGCATTCTCATAATGAATAGAATGATTTGTTCTAATGGTGTTTGTAAATAGGATCTCAAGTCCGCATCTTGTACAGCAATTAACCACTAAGAAGAATATATGCAGTGTATTATTTGTTGAATCTGTACTTCCGATTTGATTTGAAACTGTCTCATAGCTATCTGTTTATCAATAAAATTTTGAAATACATAAATAAATAAATACTATAGGTCCTTGAATTCAGCAAAACAATCCAACATAGTCCAGCAGTCCATAGTAGTAGTGGGTTATCTGCAGAAGTTGTTGACTAGAGCCTTTCACAGCTCAGCATATTAATATGGCTTTACTTTATATACCTCATTTTTATACTTTTCTGCTGGACAGTTAAGACCAAGACAAAGCAAGACCTATATAACAAGAAATGTAACTTTTGTATCTGATAAGGTCAGTCAAGTTCCCTCAGGATTTATCCTGAGACCCTGTACCTCAGATTGTAGATCCTTTGTCAGTGTCAGCCATGTGGATGAGTCACGGCCATTGCCTGACCAATTTGCACTCTGTGAAAGCCTGAGAGAAAGTTTTCTCTCCTTGTGACTCTCCTTAGGCACACTATACATCATCAATCACATTCTTCTGTGGCTCTATACTCTCTTTGATCAGAAAAATTTGGGGCACAACTGAGTTACATGATGTTACAGTACAGGTTCCCCTATGTCCTCAGTCTTCACTGACCTTGAAAGGCTAGGGCCAAAATGTTGGCTAACCTTGCAGCCCTTCCTTTTCTCCAGTTTTTGATCTGCAAACTTAGGTTGTTAACCCTCCAGAAGAGAAGCTTATTATTACCCTGCAACGTATGCAGTTCAGTTTACCCTAACTATCTGTCTAAGTATCAAACATCTTAGGCATAAGTGGAACAGGTATTTTCCGTCAAGTATTGATGTGTTGAACTTTAAGTCTTTACAGAATATGAAGAAAAAGAAATTTTAAAATAGGAATAAACACATACTTTTACACAGAAATTTAGAAATCTAACCATATACAGCATTGTAGCAGGACAGTTCTGTGACAATTTTTTTTCTTGTGTCTTTACTTGTGAGACAGTATGGTAATAATTGGTATGTCTTGACAAGAAGTATGTATTTAGAAGACCAGAATGCAAGCATTCCAAGCGTGACCCTTCTATTACACATTGCTATCTTCAGTGCAGTTTCTTGGTTCACAGGTATCAGCATATATAGTTAGTCAGGGTGAGAATCCTACCAATTAACTGCTAATTTCAAAAGCCTGTTAATGTTTCTCAGGATCATTGACTTGCCCATCTTGTGTGCACAAGTGTATGGCTTTGTCCCTGTCCTATTTCCCAGCTTTTCTCCCTACCCTCTCCTCATCCAATCCTCAAGTTCTTGCTTTCCTTTTAGTTGTGTTATACCTTTCTATTTGTATTTCTTCTTTTGATTTCTTATACTAGGGAGACTATACGATATTTACACATGTGTGTCTGGTTTATTTCACTTATGAGTATATCTTCAAGTGGCATCCACTTAAATGTAAAGGCTTCAAGTTTATCATTCTTTATAGCTGAGTAATACTCCATTGTATAAAAATACCACATCTTTTTCAACCATTCCTCATGTGATGGCCATCTTGGTTGTTTCCAAGATTTGGCTACCACAAATTGTGCTACTATAAACATAGGTGCACATATATCACTATGATATGATGTTTTCATTTCCTCCGGGAAAATTCCCAGTAGGGCGATAGCTGGCTTGAATGTGATTTTCAGTCCTAGTTTCTTAAAGAGTCTCCACACTGATTTCCATAATGGTTGCACCAGTTTACATTCCTACCAGCAGTGGAGAAGGGTTCCCTTTTCCCCACAGCCTCGCCAACATTTGTTGTTGGTTGATTTGCTTATGACAGCCATTCTTTCTGGGGTGAGATGGTATCTCAGTGTTGTTTTAATTTGCATTTCATGGATGGCTAGTTATGTGGAGCATTTTTTCATATATTTATTCACTGCTTTAATTTCATCCTCTGAGAAGTGTGTGTTCATCTCAGATGCCCATATCTGGATTGGGTCTTTAAATTTTGGGGCCATAATGTTTTTTAGTTCTTTATAAATTCTAGAGAGTAGGCTTTTGTCTGAGTGCTTATTAGTCAAGATTTTTTTGAAATTTGTGGGTTGTCTTTTCACTTTGTTGGTAATTTCTTTTTACGTGCAAAAACTTCTCAATAAGAGCAGGTCCCAGTTGTTAATTCTTTCAAGTGTTACCTGTGCAATTTGATTTCTGTTCATGAACTCTTTGCCTACCCCTATGTCTTCAAGAGTTCCTCCTACTTTCTGTTCCAGGAGATTTAATGTTTCTGTTCTAATGTTTAGATCTTTAATCCATTTTGACTTTAGTTTAGTGCATGGTGATAGACCTGGGTCAGGTTTCAGTTTTCGGCATGTAGAGAGCCAGATTTTCCAGCACCATTTGTTAAAGAGGCTATCTTTCTTCCAGTAGGCATGTTTGGCCCCTTTGTTGAAGATCAGGTGGCTGAGTGTGTTTGTAGCAGCCTCTGCATCTTCTAATCTATACCATTGATCCTCGGGTCTATTTTGTTGCCAATACCATGTTGATTTTGTTACAGTAGCTTTGTAGTATAATTTCAAGTCAGGAATTGTAAAGCCTCCTGCTTGTCTTTGTTGGCCAGGATTGCCTTTGCTATTCTACATCTTTTCTGATTCCAAATAAATTTTAGGAATGATTTCTCTAGGTGTGGGAGGTACATTGGTGGTAGTTTAATAAGGATTTCATTAAATCTGTACAACAATTTTGGGAGTATGGCCATCTTCACTATGTTGGTTCTTCCTATTCAGGAGCATGGAATATCTTTCCATTTTCTGAAATCCTCTATGATCTCTTTTTTCAGAGTACTGTAATTTTCCATGAAAAGATCTTTGACTTCTTTGGTTGAGTGAATTCCAAGGTATTTCATTTTCCGTGGTGCTATTGTAAAAGGTATTGATTCTCTAATTTCTCTCTCAGTGTGTTTGTTATCTGTGTAGAGGAATGCTATTGACTTTTGAGTATTGACTTTGTATCCTGCTATGCTACCGAATTTCTGTATCAATTCTAGTAGCTTCTTGGTGGAGTTTTTTGGGTCTTCCAAGTAAAGTATCATGTCATCTGCAAATAATGATAATTTAACTTCTTCTTTACCTATTCTTATTCCTTTTATTTCTCCCTCTTGTCTAATGGCTCTAGCTAATGATTTCAAAACTATATTGAATAGGAGTGGTGATAGAGGACATCCTTGTCTTGTACCAGCTCTGAGAGTAAAAGATTCCAGTTTTTCCCCATTTAGAATTATATTAGCCATTGGGGTGTCATAGATGGCTTTTATAAAATTGAAGTAGAGGCCTTCTATTCCAGTTTTCTGTAGGACTTTGAACATGGGGCCAGTTCTTAAGGTGCCATTAATGCATGTCTTTCTGTTGTTCTGGGACAGAGTACTTGGGTCTCTGTTTTTCTTTGTTTGTTTTATTTTAGTGGTACCAGGGAGTGAACCTAGGGCTTTTATCCTGAGCTCTGTCTTCAGCCAATTTTTTATTTACTTATTTTTTTAAGCAGAGTTTTGCTAAGTCACTAAGTTGCCCAGGATAGACGTGACCTTGTTCTCTTTCTGCCTCAGCTTCCCAGACTGCTAGGATTATTAGGGCATGCTATCTGCCTAGCTGGCTTTTAATCATGTTAATTTCTTCAGCCACTACAACATCTTGGTGCCCAGATTTGTACAAACTCATTTTCGGGCCAAACTGAAAGTTTTCCAAGTATCTCAGGCCTTTTGTTTCTACTTCTCACTGTGGACATGGCTAAATGAAGCCAACAGTATGCTTAATGCCTTTCAATTCGGAGTCATATGAAGTCTTAGGATGTGGACGAAATGTAGACAAATTCTTTGCCAGAATGGAACATGAATACCCTGTAATCCACTTCCCAGGAGAATTTTCATTCCCATATGAAACTTCATGAGACCGGTTTTCATTTTCCACATTCCTCTAAATATTCTGGACACCTGAACCCAACAGAATCACCCACCAGTGTCTCCTTAGAGCCTTCTAGGGTTTCTTTAGTCTAATTCTCTAGTCGCTTTTCACACATCCAAACCACAGATCAGGTACACTGACAGCAACTATCCTACATCTCTTTGAACAACTTTCAGTTAGTTGTATTTCTGTTGCTATAACAAAGCACCCATGAACACAGTGTGAAGGAGAAAAGGGTTCTTTTGGTTCAGCTTCAGACATTTCAGGTTGGCTGGCTCCAAGGAAGACATATGGCAGAAGGCCATGGTAAGGAAAGCCTCTCACCTGTGGAGTCCACTGAGCAGGCCTGGTCTAGCAAGCTTGGTGGAGGGTGCTGGCGACATATGTGAGAAAAGGTAGCTCAACGAAGAAGGCAGGGGAAGGAGAGGAAATGGAGACAGGCTGAGAGTGTGAGGATGCTGCACAGAGAAAGTGAGAAATTACTGAATCTTATGAAAATGTGGGGTAGCTACTGCTTCCTTCTCCTGGCAGAGATTTTTTAAAAATCATTTATTTGTTTGTTTGTTTATTTATTCATTTGGTACAGGGTCTTGTGACACAACTCAGACTCATAGTGATCCTCCTGTCTCAGCCTCTCCAGCCCTGGGATTGCAGGTGTGCACCACCATGCCTGGCTGGTACCAGGGATCAAACCCGAGTCCTTATGCTTGCCAGGCAGGTACTTAGATTGTGGGCTATCTCCCCAGCCTTCCTGGCAGAGATTTTTATCCCTTGCTTCACGTACAAATGATCTAAAACTGGCAAGTGGTGACAGAGTAGACATCTATGCAATTTAATATAACATCTGTGGTGCCCACCATGTGGAAGATGAAGTGTTTTGCATTACAGTGAGCACATAGCAGTTCCTGCCAGGAGAGATTTTTTACTCCAGTGAGAATCAATAGAGAATGAATAAATCACATAATTTTCTGTGCATGAATCATGCTCCTAAGCACTGTAAATACTTCCTAATACTCAGCTTTCAACCTAGCTCTGAGGGGTACATGGATTACGCTTCTACTCTGATGGAGTAAATGATCAAGACTAAAAATATAAATCATTGCATCAAGGTTTTACAGTAAGAATCACAGGGAGCCAGGATTTAAACTATGGCTTAAGAATTGGACAAATAACTATGTAAGTTGGAATGAGACATACACCCACAGAGGCATAAAAACGGGCCATCAAGACTCAGAGTCCACTGGACTCTAGCTCAGGAGTACTTAAGGAAAGCATCACGAAGGAAGTAGCATTTGAGAGTAGGATTTCAGCAGGTGGCTTTTGGCAAAGAAGACAAGGAAGGGAGGAGTATAAGTAAGATTGAATCTATTTTATTTGAAAGTCAAAACATATATCCTTGGTTGGGGAGATGGCTCAGTGGAATAAGCGCTTCCCTGGCACACACAAAGGCCTGAGTTCAATCCCCGGTTCCACCAAAAAAAACATATATCCTTTTCACTACACAAAACTAAAGCAGTGAGAACACATGCATGAAGACAGTGTGACAGAAAGGGATGTATTAGTCTGAATTACAGACCACAAAGGAAGGTAATGAAAGAAGACCAAGATAAGAACAGTGGAGGCCTTCAGTACAAGTGTAAGAAGTCCTAGGGCAGGGAGGAAATCACTTGAGTCACCATAGTCACCAATGGATGTTACATTTTCTTCTCTCCTTGGCAATTCTTATCTCAGAACTAGTATTTTAGGGGGCCTGAGGGAGGAGTAGTAATGGAACAAAGCAGAGGTGGAGCTTTACAGGGCTACAAAGCAGAACTATCTGATGGAAATCAATGTTTTTCTTTATGTATTGATTTTTAGACCAGACCATTTTTCAATATGAAACCTCTGTCAGAGGCTGATAAAAAACGAGCAAGGAACCAGTCAATTCCACAACTAGCTGATTTATTGAAACTTGCAAAGAAGGAAAAAAAATTTGTGATATTTGATCTTTTCGGTCCTCCACGACAACATCCTCTCAGAAACACATATGTGCGTCAGGTAGTGAGCGTGATCCTTGCTTCAAAAATTGAACAACGTCTGGTATGTCTGTCTTAGTATTTATGGTTGAGATTGGGAAGTGTGGGTAAGGTATCCCAGAAAGACAGTCACTGAATTTTTCAGTATTTGCTGGGATCCTTAAATAATTTTGTTTTCTATGGGAATTAAGATTATACATATATGTTTAAGACAGGGTCTCACTATGGAGGTCAGGCTGCTTTGAGCTCACTATGTAGCCTGGGTTGGCCTCAAAGTCCTGGCAATCCTGCCTCAGCGTCCTGTGTACTGAGATTATTGGCAGGTGCCACAACACTCAGCTACAAGATTATTTTGTATACACCCACATGCGGCTATTTGAATTATCTCAGTGGGAAAGAATGTTGAGATTGTTTGCTGTTCACCAAGAGAAATATCGATGCTTTGTTGAAACGGAACCTATATACTTCTTATGTAACACGACCTGTGCCACCACCAACGTAGATCTAGTGGAGTAACAAAAGTTTTGAGGATTAGCTGTGATGAATGATATGGAAAGACAACTGGTTCTATTAAAGATCTGTTCAGAACCTTTATTACATTTGAATTGGCAGTTGTTCCAAATTACTTAATTTGTCAGAATATAAGAGTGCCGGGGTGAACAAATAAATATATCCATTTACCAAATGGAAATATTTCCTCAAATGATTAATAACATATTAGCAACCCTAGTTGCCCTGTGACTCATTTTAAAGATTATTTTTATTTATTTATTTATTTTTGGTGGAACCGGGGATTGAACTCAGGCCCTTGTGCTTGCCAGGTAAGTGCTTATTCTACTGAGCCATCTCCCCGGCCCCTTTAAGATTATTTTTAGCACTAAGCAGAATTTTTTTTTTATCTCCATCCTTTATCCTTATCAAGTTTTTTATGCTCTATCACTATATTTTATTTATTTATTTATTTACTTACTTACTTACTTTTTTTTGCGGGACTGGGGATTGAACTCAGGCCTTTGCACTTGCCAGGGAAGCACTTTTTCCACTGAGCCATCTCCCCGGCCCCACCACCACTATATTTTATCACCAACCCTCATCCACTTTTTAAATATTAAGCTTTCTTAACACTCTGAGCTCTTACCTATAAGGTGAACTGAATAGAAAGGCCCCAGGAAAATTCAGCTTCAAGAAAACTCTGGTCTCATCTTAGGAGTTCATGAGACAATATTAGGCTAGACTGACTGTTTCAGGGCTGGGAAGATAGTTCAGTCAGTGGAATAAGTGCTTGCCTGGCAACTGCAAGGTTCTGAGTTCAATCCCTGGTCCCACCAAAAAAAAAAAAAAAAAAAAAAGATACAATAGACTGTTTCGCCAAGGGCTAAACTCTTCCTCTGCCTCTTATAGACTACTCCTAGTGCTCCAGTGGAGATTTATCCGTTCTCTATGGGCCTATTTATACTTAGATAGCTAATTATCATGTTTCTCCTTACAGATTTTTTGGTTACCAGGTCATGATAGGGATTATGTCAGGTACATGGCCCCTGGTTTTCAGCACGTAGGCCGTTTATTCTCTATTGAATACCTTACCAGAGAAAATATCAGTATAATAAATGTTGACTACAAGAGGTTATTCTACAATGGACTGAAGTAAGTAACCATACCTCTCTTGGCCTGTATTGCCTGACTGGTACAAAATATACAGTATTTTGTATACTTTAAGCTATTTAGTTACCTCTTTTCATAACCCTAATATACTCTAAGCTATTTAGTTACCCTTTTTCATTTTAAGGTTTTTTTTTAATGTGATTGTCTTTTTTAGTTCCTCTATGTTCTCCTTCCTGCCTCTCCATCCTTTCCTCTACTAACGAGCGTCACCAAGTATAGACTATCAACTCCCAAGAAAATAGACTTGAGCTCTTCCTCTTTTGTGCTATAATTTCTCATCATAAAACACACTTTAAAACTTTCATTAGTACAGATTTCCTGCGCATAGTGATTACATTTATTGTGAGGAGGTGGTACACGATATGACACATCTTATTTCTTTTCATTCGTCCCCTTCTTCTTTCAGTCCTTCTCCATCCATACCTTGGTTCTTCTATGCAAAAAGTTTTATCACCCTATTTCCAGCTATTTTTTTATTTTGCTTTATAACTTATTTGTATTTTGGGTTTCTTGTATAAGAAATCCATTTTCCTACACATACTCAAGTTGGTCTTTATTGCAGAGTGTTACTCCATTGTATGGAAATGCCACATTCTCTTTATCCTTCCATCTATTGAGGAGCATGCAGGCCCCTTGCGAGATTTAGCTGTTACAAATTATGCTGCTACAAATGTGGGTGTACAGGTATCACTGTAGTATATCTTTAACTTTCTTACAAATACTTAGAAGGAAAATAGCTGGGTTGAATAGAATGTAGGGTTTCCACGTTTTGAGGACTCTCCAGCCTGATTTCCATGGTGGTTGTACTGCTTCACATTCCCACTGAGAATGTAGAAGAGTTCCCTTTTCACTGAAGCCTCACCAGCATTTCTTTTTTTTAAATTCTTAAATGTCTACATATTCCATATATAGATAGATAGATAGATAGATAGATAGATAGATAGATATAGATACATATATATATTTGAGTTTTGAGTTTTGGCTTCAAAAGGTGCAAAGAAGTAAATTTTACTATTGTCTCTGTTTCCTAATTTTTCATTTGTTATCAAGTGTTCCTTAGAATTATATTAGACGCAATTCTTACACACTGAGTAATCGTTACCATTCCCTATAAAGGAGATATTGTTATTCCCAAGTTTATAAACTGAGGCTAAGAGCATCCACACTAGTGTATGGCAGAGCCTTTTCCAACATGTCATACCTTGTTGGGATTAAAACTATTGAAAGTACTTACATGGCATTTTTTGTGAGAATTGAATCCCTGAAATTAGCAACTTGACCAAAATTACTCTATGTGTTCCTTCACGTATTTTCTTCCTGTACTACAGCATTGGAAAAAATTGAGTTTCACTCACCTGACTCAACTCTTATAAAAATTCTTCATACTTGAAATTTTAAATGTTCACTAGATTGGTATTTATTTTGTACATTCAACTAATATCTTGTACTAAGCCTGTATATATAAGAGTTGAGAAAGACATAACTTCTTAAGTTACTTATTGTCAAGTATGAGAACAGTGATGGGGAGCAGATGGTTAAAAGGCGCTGAGCGCTGGGATGCAGGTGAGGGCGGGTGCTGCGGTACATGCAGAGGAAGCCAGCTACCACGTTGAGAGTCAGGGATTGTGCAAATGGCCTTTCCCAACAGTAGCTTGAAGTTGACTTGGAAATTTTCAAATGCTACAAATAGGACCCACCCCTCTTTCTTTTTCTCCTTCCTTCTGTTCTTCCTTCCTTCCTCCTTCTTTTCTTCCTCCCTCTCTCTCTCTTTCCCTCCCTCTCTCCCCTTTCTGTCCTTTACTTCTCTTCCTTTCTCTCTTCTTCATCTCTCTTCTTCTCTTTCATTAAAGTCCATCTCACCATTGTTGCTACTGAAGCAAAGGTACTAGATCGATCCAATCCTTTGTCTCATAGCATGAGCCCTTTCTGTCACTGTGAATTATAAAATGTCCCTGGATCAGTTCTTTCTGATGATCTAGTCATAAACATGGTGGCTATTCCTCTTGTAGATGTTGAGAGCAAACTCGGTCTAAATCCCCTGGGGACTCTGTTTTTGTTCCAGGGATTATAAAGAAGCTAACATCTATATCAATTTATATCTTGTCAATGAGCCTTGGATTTTCTCACTAGCCTGGTGTTCCAGAATTAACTCAGTGACGACAGACAACATTCCACGTCTGAGTCAGCTTACTCGCCCCCACTTCTTCATGGTGAGCTGTGTGCCCAAATTGTTCCTTTAAGTCTGGAATCATAATGGTCTATGCCTTCCACCCCTGTGTTGAAAACCACACCTTCTCCTGGGAGTTGTTCAGGAGCAGAAACTTCCATGATGCTGGAAATGAGGCATTCTCCATTTTTCACCCAAATCCTTCTGTGATTTTTCATTTATTGAATTATTTTAACTTGTTTTGCATGTGGTATATAATTTAACCCCTAAACTGGCTACTACTGTTGTTATCTCCATGTGGAAGCTGAATCTGAAGATAGCTTTGCTCATGATTTCGTGCTGTGAGATTCAGAATGCGGCCTGACTCCAGAGCTGGGCTGGTGCAGCCCTGCCCACACAGAGGCACAGCCACAATGGACAGTGGCATGGGGTGTGGGGGAAGCCTCCGTGTGCTTGACTCTGGAGTCAAGCTGTGGCCCAGATAAGTACTCCTGAGAGGTGAGCCAGTGTCACCCACTCTGGTCCTGTTCTACCCTTCTATTCCTCATTGTCAGAAGCTGTGGATCTGAAGAGCTGGCTGCAATGCCAACTAAACTGCATCACTTACTGGTGGAGGGAGAACTTGGTCAGCCAGTTCCTATGATAGAGTCTGTCTTTCTCATGTGTTGGAGATCAGGTGGACTGAGGAGGGCACGATAGCTGATGCAGAAAATGGGTTTTTCTGTTTGTTTTGTTTTGTTTTGTTTTTTGATGTTTTTATTTTCTATTTTATTTTTAAAATTTTTAAAAATTCATTTGAATGAGAAAAAAGGTAAAACAATACTGAAACAGTTTCAAAACAGGTTAGTAGGACAGTTACAATAATTAATACATTGCATATTGTTGTCTTCGTAGTAGTTATTCAGAGGTCAAGATGCAGACATGATATCTTGTCTAAACAATAGTAGTACAGGCCTTTATTCTCAATGAACTTAGAGAAAGTAGCTGTTTAGCTATCCTACCTCTCTTGTGTATACATATATTTTTTTTCTCACAACAAAACAGTCCTTTATTTACACTTTTGTGAAGTTAGTAACACATAACACTAGGTTGCCTAGTGACTGATAGCTAACCTTAGCCAGACAGGACGTTCATCTCAGGAGTGAGGTAGCTTGTTTGCTTTAGGCACTGGGCTGAGTCCCACCTACATATATTTGATCAATTTCCTAGCTTCGTGACTCCCAACACATCCCTGTTTTTTGCTTTGTTTTGTCAGAGATGGGTGTTCCACTGCAGTTAGAGAAGCTGTATTTGGAGAAGTCTTTAAAGGACCTTTTCATACTTGATGGCAGTTTAAATATTGTAGGTACTTGAATTCAGCAAAATAACCCAATATAGTCCAATAATAGTAGTGGATTATCGGCAGAACTGGCAATTGTCAGAAGTTGTTGACTTAAGCCTTTTATAGCTCAGCATATTAATATGGCATTATTTTTAATACCTTGTGGTTATACATTTCTGCTGGATGGTTAAGACCAAGATAAAGCAAGACCTATATAACTAGAAATGTAACGTTTGTATCTGACAAGGTCAGTCAAATCCCCTCAGGATTTACCCTGGAACCACGTACAGCACCTTGTAGATCTTCTGTCAGTGTCAGCCATCTAGATGAGTCACGGCCATTGCTTGACCAATTTGCTGTCTGTGAAAGCCTGAGAGAATTTTTTCTTTCTAGGTAACTTTCCTTAGGCACACTATACATCACCGATCACTTTCCTCTGTGGCCCCATAATCTCCTTGATCAGAAAATTTGGGACATCACTGAGTTACAGGATGTCACAGCACAAGTTCTCTTATGTCCTGAGTTCTCACTGACTTTGAAGGGCTAGGGCCAAAATGTTGGCTATCCTTATAGGTCCTCTATTTCTCCAATTTTTGGTCTGCAAACTTTAGTTGTTAAACATCCAGAAGAGAAGATTAATGATATTATTACCCTGTAACAGAGGCAGTTGGGCTTAACATCACTATCTGTCTGAGTATCAAACACTTTAGACATAACATGGAACTTCTATTTTCCAACAACCATGGATATTCTAAAATGTAAATTGCTATAGAATATGAAAAAATTGCACATTTTTACACAGAAATTTAGAAATCAAACCATATACAACATTGCAGCAGGATAATCCTATGACTTTTTTTGTTGTCTCTTGTTTTTTATTACCTTTTTTTTTTAACATACATTTACTTTAAAGAGAGTATAGCAATAATTGATATAACATTAGAAACAGTACGCATTTAGAAGACCAAAATGACAGGTATTACAAGCATGATTTTAGTATTACACATTGCTATCCTCAGTGTAGTTTCTTAGTTCACAGATATCAGCATGGAGTTAGTCAGGGTGAGAATTCTACCCATTAACTACTATTTTAAAAAACCTGATGGAGATTGTTAGGACCATTGTTTATTTTTTATTTTAGAGAGAATAAAAATAATTTTAAAAACATTGGAAATAACACAGAATTTCAAAGAACAAGATGATAAGAACTCAACAACGGTTGTTATATGGCACGTTGTTGTCCTTATGTTGTCCGGGCTGACCTTGAACTCTTAGGCTCAAATGATTCTTCTGTCTAGCCTCCCAAGAAGCTGGGACTACGTGCCACCACACCTAGCTAGAAAACAGTCCAATTTTGTTCCTTTGAAAGTGAAAGTCACAGGGCGAGAAGCCTGCAGTGGGAGGGAGCTGCATCGCCCTCCTCACACTCCCGCTCTTGCTCGCCTGTTTCTGACCTGGGCAGGGTGTTGAGCAGGAGGCCTGCGATCAAGGTCAGGCACACAGTCTCAGGGCCCGTACTGTGGGGGTGCTCTCGGGAAAGATGGAGTTGCTGACTTGGTGACTTGAGCACCTTTCTGGAAATAACTATGAAGGGAGCCTTGGATGACACAATCCTCAGTACAGGGGAACACTTCCCACCTGTCTGACCCCCACACAACTTTCCTTAATGCGTATATGCCATATATTTTTATAATGTTTTTGTTTTTTTATAATTGATTACAAAAGCAAAGTTAGTTGTTATATAAAATACAATTAAGGAAATGTTAAATTTAGAAATCAGCACACCCTCCATGGTGCTGTCTCCCTGCATTAGCAAAGCCTCTAAATTTGGGAAGTACACCTTTACACCTTTACTTACATGATGATATTATTTCTGAAAGCACTCTTTTTGTTTCAGTACTTGAACTGATAATAAATTAGTTCAAAAAGCATAAAAGGATGTAAGTTTAAAAAGAAACTTCTGCATCTAGCCTGGGCTTATTTTAAAGGACCAGTGTACTTTGTCCTCTTGTTTAGAGACGTAGGGCTTTTGTACACAGCTCACGCTCTGGAGTTAAGATTGTGCACTCACTATACGAACCCGGGACTAAAAGCCCATCTGTCTGTGCCTGCTTTGTTGTTCTGAAGTTGGAGATGACAGTATCATACAAGCACTTGCATCCAATGCAATATAGCCTAACCATTGGTCTGTTAATTAAGAAAGCTACGGTGAATAAATCATTAAAAAGATATGCTCTATTAGGTAGCTTTTAATGCTTAAAAAAGATACCTAACTCTTAGTGTCTTAAATTGATTTTGTTGCATCTTGTATGTTCTGTGTGATGACTAAGTGCTTCCTCTGGTCTAAGCCTGTGAGTGTAGGTTAAATAGTCTATGTGTAGCACAGCCTCACTGATTGGAGTCTCACCTGGGTGACTGAGGTTCCTGTGGCCACACATCTTCAAGGAAGCCAGCCTGAGGGTTTGCTGTTGGCAGTGAGTCCCCAGCAGGAGAAGGCAAAGCCCGATATGCACAGGTTTTCAGGTGTTCCCCATGTTTGATAATCTTCCCCTGGCCAGAGGAAAACCACACATCCAAGTCCAGATAACAGGGCTCTAGACGTCCCCTTTTGATGGGGAGGGAGGCACAAGTCACATTGTTTAGGAGCCTGCATGTAGGTTTGGAAGGAATACTGTAGTCATTTTAGTGTACAAATATAACACACACACACACACACACACACCTCAACACATTTTAATGTAAAATTCTTTCACCTTTTGACAAACAAAATCTTTTCCTCTTGTGTACTTTAGCTGATTGAGTTTTATATTCGCTTCTTTATTTAAACATCCAAATGAACCAAACATACCTATGATTTTTAATTTTTGTTTCTTTACAAAGGAACTAGACCAGGTGTAGAGGTGCAGTCCTATAATCCCAGCACTTGGAGGCTGAGGCAGGAGGATTGCTGCAAGTAAGAGGCCAGCCTGGCTATGAAGTGAGCTCAGGGCCAGCCTGAACTGCATAGCAAACCCATGTTTTAAAAAGAACAAGAGAAAAGAAAAGGAACAAGAATGTAAAGTCACTGGAGAAACACTCAGAATGGGGAATTCACCTAGAACTAATAGTGTCCCTATCATAATCCTCAATCTCTCCATGCTTCAGCAATCCAATTGCAGATTATATATATATATTTGGTACAGGGTCTCACTACGCAGTTCAGACTCATAGTGATCCTCCTGTTTTCAGTCTCCCTATCACTGGGATTACAGGCATGCGCCCCCATGCCCAGTCTCAGTGGCCAGCTCAGCATGCCCTAGAGTGGGGTTGGCACAGCATGTGGCACCACAGATCAAATCCAGTCCCTGCATTTGCCTAAGCAGGCACTTAGTTCGCCAAGCTCTCTTGCCAGCCCTTTGCAGTTTATATTGTTTAAGGACATATTTTGTCTTCATTGAGTCTTAAAAATCATTTGACTTTGTTTTCTTGAAAGTAACATACTTCTTTTCACTCATATTTTATAAATTTGACCAACATTTAATCGCGTTGCCTAATTACAGTAACAAATTCCATCAGCCTGTGGTTAAGACATTTGGGAAGAAGGACAGCTGATTCTTGGTGAGCAGTCAGCTTGCCCTACTGGGCAAGCTGGAGCAGTCCATGAACTGAAGCACAGTGTACTTCCCAGAGGGATGAACAGCCTCAGTTAGTGGAAATTGGGATTGAGTTTCTACTGTACTTACCTAGTAGGACTGCCATGAGGATTACACATGAAAGTCACCTAGAGGGGTGAAAATGCTTGCATACTGGTGAAGATGGCCTCAGAATACATACCTGGCACCCAGGAAGCACTCATTAATTGCTGTTATCATTGGCATGATTATTCATGTTATTATTCGGCCCAAAGAAGGCCCCTGGGATAGGATGGAGAGCGGTCTGTGAAAGCGTAGCCATCACAAGCCCCAGTGGTATTACACAAAATGGGAAGAGCAGTGCAGGTGAAAGTGGAGGGAAAGCTCAAACCAGGGGATTATGGAAACTCATTAGCAGGTGCAGGAGCCGGAGCTGGGTGCGCAAGGAAAGGTGACTATGGTTCAACACATTCATGTGAAGGGAGGTACAGAGCAGTGCTTCCCAGGTGCTGGTTCCCAGACTAGTTGCTGCAGCACCTCCAGGAGTTATTAAAAACAGTGATTTTGGGCCAGCCAAATAGCTCAGTGGATTAAAGCACCTGTAAGCAGGCCCAGGGGCCAGGAGTTCGATCCCTGGGCCTGCCATGCTGGCCCTGCCCCCAGGGTGTGGGACTGGGTGTGGTGGTGCTCACCTGTAATCCCAGCTCTTGGGAGGCTGTAAATAGGTGGATCACTATGAGTCTGATCTAGTAGTGAGACCCTGGACACCCTGTAGGCCCTTCCCTAAAATAAAAAACAAAAACAAAAACCCAGAGATCTCTTAGGTCTATATATAGACCCAGGACCTTTATTATTAAAAACAAGAACTTGGCTGTGGAGACAGGTGTAAGAAGCTTTGCCATGAAAATGTAGAGCACACAAGTCGAGAAACCCTATCAGTTCAAGGCCCTGTAGCCAGAACTGACTTGTTGCTTGACTTCTCTGAGACTTCCTCAGACTTCTGCCTTGACACTGAGGGAGATAAGGGTGTGGAGTGTTTCACTCCCTGGTGAGCCCATGCGGGTGTGAGGCAGCCTGCACTACAGAGCAGGTAATATGGTTTGTGTCTAGTTGTCCCCCCAAAGTCTCATGTAGTCACTAGGGCTGCTTCTAAAGTTTGTGATTAATTCATGATCCAGTGTGGGGATTATGGGTGTGAGCGCTATGCGTGTCCTGGGCTGGGTAATCTGGTACGATATAAGGTGGGGGTGGTGGAGGCCTGCTAGCTGCCACAGCTGCTGCTCCTCCCTTTGCTCTTTGCTGCCTTCCACCTCCATGGACTGCTGCCCTCTTCCATGTCCCACTCTGCCTTGGAGCCAACCGAGTATGGAATGAAACCTCCACAAACCATGAGCTAAATAAACTTTTCCTTCCTTAATTCTGGGTGTTGGGTATTTTGTCCCAGCAATGAGAGAAAATTAACGAAGACAGTGAGGGACCTGGTCCATATAACCCCAAAGCCCGCCAATCATGAAGTTCTTCAACCGTGGTTATGTTTTGCAGACTCCCCAGTTCTATATGGCCATATGGCTCTTTATGGATATTGTTTCTGCAGTTGTCATCACTGCTATATTTTGTTATCACTGGTAAGTATGTATCTGTCATGCTAAATGAAGCTTTTCCAAAAATAAAAGTAACAACTATGTTCTTATGGAAATTTGAGGGGAAAACCAGTTACATTCTATCACCCTATATGGAAAGACAAGAGTTAGAACATGAACCTCTCTCTTCTTCTTGTGCTGCCTGCAACCCCTCACACCTTGTCTTCCTTCGCAACACAGGCGAATATTTTCAGGGCAGTGAGTGTCCCTGAAGCTGAATTGAGTCTCTTAGGATAGATTCACTGTAGAATAGCTAGGAGACAGGGCCTGCAGGTTGACCATAACAAGGGCCTCATTTTTCCCACCTGTTGCAAAGTGACAGAAAGTACTGGGCAGAGAGCAAGTTCATGACCAGGAAGGGTAGGTTTCAGCACTACCAACCGAGTACGGAATGTTTCACTCCCTGGTGAGCCCACGCGCGTGTGAGGCAGCCTGGACTGTAGAGCAAATAATGCGGTTTGTGTCTAGTTGTCCCCCCAAAATCTCATGCAGTCTCTTAGTTGCTGAGTGACTTTAAGAAAATCATGCCCCTTAGTTGCTGAGTGACTTTAAGAAAATCGCTGTGCCTTCTGGCCATATACTTTATATTTGTCAAGAAATTGAATTTTGCTATCCTTGCAGGGCAAATGCTACAGAATTGAAAGTTGTAATGAAGGTAGAAGAGGGAAGGAAAATCATGGAGAAAGAGGAAACTATGGTTCTTTAGTTAGAAGAGGATTATCAGTTCTTGATTCATGACTTATCCTTTGAAGAAGCAAGCACAGGCCCTCTGCTCAAGGAGACTCTGACTGGATAAAGTTTCTTGTTTATTAAGTTTATTGGTATATTTTAAATATATGTAAAGGATCATATTCATCATAAGGAAGTTGTACCCATACATGATGATACTTTGATTCTTTTTCCCCCAATTTCTGCTTCTCTCTTAAACCACTCTTTCCCTCCCTATTAACAAAGCTTTGTTTCCCTTTTATCCTTTTAAAAATCATTTTCTCTCCTTTTCCTTTCCTTGATAAAGTTTCTTTTCTGCCAGCAGCTTATTTTTTTAGAGAAAAGGCCTGTGAGTTCATGGCTGGCCTGCTTCTTTCTAGGTGGAAAGAGCTCAAAGCCGAGAAGTTGATTGAAGCCTCCAGAAACTTCAAAGGTAAAGTCAGAGGCCTTGCCCTTTTTTTCCCCCTGTATTCAAAAGATAGGGTTTGCTTTTCATATCTTTGTTGAGAGCTGAGGACATGTGGGAAATGTGTGGTGTAGGGCCAGGGAGAAGTCAGGAAGCACTGTAGAGTCAGTCCTCCTTGCATCCGTGGGGCCCACCAAGGATTCAGCCAAGCACCAGTGGAAAATGCTTGATTAAAGACAGTTATGTCATTGCCCCTGTCATTAAGTAGTCAGGCCTGTAATGGTCATGTCTGCACTGAACAAGTGCAGACTTGTATTTTGTCATTAGACCTCTGTTCACTTAACAGTGAGGATACATTCTGAAGTCATGCAAACATTATGGATTATGTATTTAACACAAACTTATACCTGTCTGGTGTGTACATACACCATAGAGCAAAGGAGTGTGTGTTTGGGGTGTGTGTGTGTGTGTGTGTGTGTGTGTGTGTGTGTGTGTGTGACAAACAGAGAGCGAGAGCGAGAGCGAGAGCGAGAGCGAGAGCGAGAGCGAGAGCGAGAGAGAGAGAGAGAGAGAGAGAGCCTGTTGCTTCTAGGACCATGGTAAACAAAACAATATAATATTAAATCAAGCACAAGAGAATATTATGCAATAGAGATATGAATATGATATGAGTTTTCTGCTGGTATAACACAGCAGGCTATTTTCAGTAAACTTTTTATACGTAGGTAGAGTACATTCTGAAACAATGATAAAAAATACAGTACAGTAAATACATAAACCAGTGACATTTATTATTATCACCAAGTATATGTATTGTACATAATTGTACAACTAGTAGTACAGTAGGTTCATCTATACCAGCATCACCAGAAGCATATATTGTGCTCTGATATTATGACGGCTATGATGTCACTAGATATCAGGAGCTTTCCAGCTTTGTTACCTTATGGGGTCACTGCCATGTAGACAATCCATGACTGACTAAAACATTATGTAGCAGGCCCACAAGTGTATTTCCTAGACAACAAAGTTTAACAGCTATTTGCATAGCGTTTTCATTGTATTAGGTATTACAAGCATTCTAGAGGTAAGGTAGACGGCAGAAAGTATGTAGGCTTTCTTGCAGGGTCTGGTGACCTTGAGAGTGCAGTCGGCACTCTCCTGAGGATACCAGGGGATGACTCTCTGAGCTACCAGAGCTTCGGGAGGGTCCCTTACACCAGAGTTTAGACTTTGGGTGGCATCATCTAAACAATAGACTCCTAGGGAGATTTTGAGCATGGGAGTTTATTTGTTCACATATCACATAATTTTTTAAATTAATTTTATTGAGAAAAAAATTGCAATGTGACAGCTTCAAAACAGGTTGGTAGGAGAGTTAGAACAATTAATACATTGCATATTGTTGTCTTTGTAGTAGTCATTCATAGCACAAGATGCAGACATGATATCCTGTCCAAACACTATTAGTACAAATCTTTATTCTTATTGAATTAAGAGAAAGTAGCTATATATCTATCCTATTTTGTATATACAAATACAAAATTGTCCTTCATTTATATCACCTTTTTTTGTTCAGTTTTGTCAGAGATGGGTATTCCATTGCCATCCAAATATTGTAGGTGCATGAATTCAGCAAAATATTCCAATATAGTCCAGTGCTCCACAATAGTAGTAGGTTATCCACGGGACTGGCAATGTCCAAATATGATGACTTGAGCTTTCCACAGCTCAGCATATTAACATGGCTTCACTTTTCATACCTCATTTCTACACTTTTCTGCTGGATGGTTAAGACCAAGATAAAGCAAGATATATATAACAAAAAATGTAACTTTTGTATCTGACACGGTCAGTCAAGTCCTCTCAGGACTTATCCGGAAACCCTGTACCACACTTTGTAGATCCTTTGTCAGTGTCAGCCATGTGGATGAGTCATGGCCATTGCTTGACCAATTTGCTCTCCAAGAAAGCCTGAAAGAATGTTTTCTCTCCATGTGATTCCCTTTAGCCACACACTACATCATCAATCACATTTTTATTGAGTACCTACCTTGTGTCAGGCACTCTGAGACAGGTTGAAGTTAATTGAAAACTGTAAATGTTGGTCCAAGAGATAGGAGAGCCAGTCCACAAAGACCAGTTTAAAAATACAGGCAAAGGTAGCAGTTGACACATTGGACCAGGCACCAAGGGCCATGACAAAGCAGTGACCATGCCCATGAGGGCTAAATGTGCTTAGAGACTCTGCTTGTGGGTGATATCTACAGGGGAATGGAGAGAAGGCTGCCGAGATACCAAATGCCACTGAGTCTAGTCTCCGCATACAGGCAATCAGGAGGTGGCAAATGATTTCAGACAAGAGAATGTATGTTAGATTTCTGGGTGAAGAGTTGGAAAAGTGCTTATTCAATAGAAAAACTCAGGGGCTAAGGAAGTAAGATAGGTCCAGAAAAGGAAAAGAAAATTAGAATTTAATTCTCAGAAGGTTGTGAGGATAGTCTACACAGTGAGTTATTCCTCTTAGAAGCCAGTGCAGTGTCAAAAGGAAAGCCCAGTAGGCAGGGGAGCCTGTGAAGCACAGATTGTCATTGCCTTCCATGGGCCCCAGAGCCTCACGAAAGTTACAAGATCATGAGTTAATTTCATTTCTTATGGGAGATAGTGAAGATGCCAAGATTTTATGTACCAGCTAGCAGAAGGTTGGACTGATGACATATCACTTAAATTCAAGAATGGATCCACTGCACTGTGAAAAAAGTAAGTTTAGAAATTTGAGTAAATTAAATGAAATGTGGTGGTCTTTTATGTTCTGTAAAACCAAAGGTTTAAGCCAAGTTTACCAAAATTGAGAAGTGCCAGGGAAATCTCCAGGAATTTTAAGATCTCTCTACTTAGGCTGTGTTAAAAGTCTGAAGGCCATATTCCACCTACCTTGATATCAATTTGATAGCAGTATTTCCAAATATAGTCACCTTGACTGTGAAGATTTTAACATGAATTTGGTGGTTAGGAAGAGAATTCAGCCTATAATAATAACCCAGCCAAGAAACAATTCAAGCATAGAAGTGGTAAGAAAAGTATGGACAGGAAAGAGGTTTTGAAGGGAAATTTTAAGAACTGTATAAACCAAAATGGAGGTAGCTATCATGCCTTGGAAAAAGTACTAAGTTGACTTGACTCTACCCTGCCATATTGACATGGTCATAGGAAAGTAGAGTTTTTAAGCATTACTAGTTGCATGGTAACAGAAACTGTATTTAAGCAGAAAGAAAATGTACAGAAAGACTATTGAGGAAATCTCCAAGAGATTCCTAGAAGGTAGAGAAACAAGTTTAGAATCAGAGAAGCACAAGGAAGATCGGACAGTAGCCAGGATCTCAGGAAGAGCCAGGGCCCAGTTCCCTCCAGGTTGAAGGGAATATAATCGTATACATGAAGTACAGAGGGCCACATCTTCCGCCACAGCCTCCTCCACGATGGGCATGGCCTGCTGTACCTAGTGATGCCCTGTCTGCCATCAGAAAGCACACAAGGCCTCTGTCTTCTGCTTTGGGTAGTGCCCTATGAAACTTCAGTTTTCTTATCTTTGTTCTCATGTAATCTCTGCCTTCCTCTGCCTGTTTTTGAATATTGTTCCTTTCGTTACTGGGTTTTTGTAATTTGGTTATGATTTACCTCAGGAGCCTTGCACATGTGTGTACCTGCACACATCTTTACACGTGTACATACACTTGTGTCCTGTTTGGGGTTTGCTGAAATTCTCAGACCTGTGAAAGCATAATTTCATCAAATTGGACACATTTATTTCCTTCTTTCTTTCTTTTCTTTTCTTTTTTTCTTTTCTTTTCTTTTTCTTAATTTGGTATTTGGTACAGGGTCTCACTATGCAGCTCGGACTCAGACTCATAGCGAACCTCCTTTTCAGCCTACCCATTGCTGGGTTTACAGACTGCGCCACAGCACCCAAACTCAGTGGCCAACTTCAGTGCGCCTGGGGGTGGGGCCAGCATGGCATGTGGTGCCAGGGATTGAAACAAGATCCCTGCACTTGCCTAAGCAGGCACTTAGCCCTGAGCTATCTCACAGCCCTGACACATTTTCAATATGTAAAAAAAAATTCTCTGCCTTTACCCCTCCTCACTGTTTTTGGAATTCCAATTACATAGAAATTAATATATTACCAGCAGTCCTTAGATTACTAAGACTCTGTTGACTTTTATTTTAGCCTATTTAATTTTTGCCTCATTTTGGACAATTCCATTACTATATATATTAGCTTTTATTGCTTTGTAAAAATTACTTTGAACATTAAAACAACACAAGTTTATCATCTCACAGTCATAGATTAGATGGGTCCTCTACCTAGAGATCTTTTGCCAAGCTGCAATCAGAGTAGTAATCAGAGGAGGGCAGGGGCCTCTTCAAGCTCACCGTTGCCAGAATTCAGCTTCTGACAGCGGTAAGACTAAAGTCATCCCTGTTTTCCTGATAGCTATTTGGCAGAGTGTTGCTCTTGTCACTAAAGCAGTCCTTACCACCTAGCTGCATGGTCCATGGCAGCATACTTCTTCAGAAGCAGCCCAACAAGGCTGCCTCCCTAGTCTGCTGTGATGGAGTGTACACAGTATAATCCTGGGGACAGCTCTTCCATTGCCTTTGCCATATAACGTAGCCTAGCCCAACGTATCCACAGCTCTCACCCCAACCAAGGAAAGGGGGACTAGCCACGGAGGGGTATGAATCAGAGGCGGGGCACTCGGGGGTTGTTACAGATTCTGACTTCCACGTTACATTTTCAACTTCATCGATATTTTCTTCCAGAATATCTCACCTGGTGTTAATTTTTAACTGGTGAAATTTTAATTTCAAGTATTACATTTTTCATCTCTAGAAGTTCCATTTGGTTCTTTCTATACCTCCCATTTCCTCCCTTGTGTTCATGTTTTCTTTAAATATATGAACGTAATTACAGTAGCCACTTTATTTCTTTTTAGTAGCCACTTTAATAGCCTTCTTTCTTAGTGCTATCACCTCTATTTCTGAGTCTATTTCTATCACCTAAAGTGGATCAGATTTTTCTATAAGACATATATAAAACAAATACCCAAATGACAGAGTTCCCTCCTTATTAGTCATTACTCTAAATGTAAGGGATAAAACTCCTAAAGATAGAAATTGGCCAAGTGGATTTAAAGGCATGATCTAACTTCTGTATATACCAGCTCTAAGAACCTTGCTTTAGAACCCAAGACAAACATATTGAAAGTTGTGAGATTAAAAAAAAGACATCTCATCAAATGGTAGGCCAAAGCGAGCAAGGGTAGTTATAAGACTAAACGGGGGCCGGGGAGATGGCTCAGTGGAATAAGCACTTCTCTGGCAAGCACAAGGGCCTGAGTTCAATCCCCGGTTCTGAAAAAAAAAAAAAGACTAAACAGACTAATCAAAAAAGCCCTCTCAAAAGAAGAGCTATGGTTACTGAAAGCCATAAAACTTTACTGAGAAATAAGTCTCAGATAATTGGAGTAATATGTCATGTTCATAAATTATGAAACCTAATATCATAAAGATGTTAGCTGTTAGTAAGTTGACCTTCATACATATTAAGTTCAAGTCCAATAAAAGTCACTTTTCCTCCTGTGAAGTTGACCAAAAAATGAAGTTATGTGTGCTGCTACTTCTTCCACACTGAACTATTCTGTGCAAAAAAGTAACTTGGGTTTTGGGCTTCTTTGGATTCTCATCTTTTTCTGAATTTTTAGCCCCTCTGTTCCTCACCATACTGTAAACTCTTTGATAATTTTAAGATGTTTTCTGATTTTTATCATCCAATTTTTAATTCTTTAATAGAGCCTTAGTTCCAATTTCCTAGCTCCCTTACTAGAAGCGTCTACTGTCTGTTTTTCTATCAGCCAGATGATTATTTATTCAGCTCTTACTACGTGGCAGACACGCTTGAGTGGTATGTACACAGAAGCAAGTGAGACAAAGTCTCTGTGTTCATGAGGTCGCAATCTAATTAGGATGTGTCCATTTTTATCAGTTCATTTAACTGATTTGTAACCAATGGCTGTGAAATACATGACCTTTAAGCAAATGTCAATTTTTGCCTTCTGAGGATTCAGTGGTGAGCCCTTACACTGGGACTCCTAAGCCACGCAGCCTGTTTGAATTGTAGGGCCATAATGAAGTCTGAGGGAGGTGGGGAGAGCACACCAGAAAGAACCTGAGAAAGTAAGTGAGGCGCTAACACTTGAGACCGCTTGGATTTCACACATGACCAGCAGGATTGGAGAAAGGCTGTCTGAGGAATCTGTATTTGTGTCTTTTCTGTCCCACAGGTTCTCGAAGTGTAAGTGTTTCGCTGGAACAAAACGAGAATCAAGAAGCTTCACACTTACCTACAAAGCCTCCTACCCGAGTTGGAGAAACACCCTGGACTCCAGGTTTAGCTGGTAGCAAAAAGAAATACTCGGATGCTCCCCATTTTGAAGAACCCCTCAAGAAGAAACCAGGGTCCGTCAAGATCACTCAGAGCACTGTTGTGCCAGTGGTGCCCCCCAAGGACGTTGAAGTTGGCCAAGTACCCAACTGGGAGGCTGCTGGGGAAGGTGCTCCTCAGACCACAGTACCCCCCATGGAGGCAAATATATGAACAAGCCCCTTCATAGAGACTCCCCATCCTGAAATACACCAACAGACACCCATAGTAGAACCCGCCAAAGAATCCAGTGCAGCAGCATCTTCTGCTACATCCGACATCCCTTGACAGAATGTCGTTCAAAAAGAAGTAGCCACATCCCCTCCTCCTCTCTGTGCCTAAGAACAGTGATGTACAGAGGGGCAAGGGGGCATGTAAAAGTTATATTAAGGCTGTCAGGTGCACCATTCTGGCTCAGCCTTTCCATAAAGAATGCAGGGAGAAAGAGTGTGGCCTTGGGACTGGAGCTGGTTGTACTCTGGGTTAACACTTTCATAGTATTTTCTGCTACGGGAGTAACTGTGGTGAACATCAGCATCTAATAAAGGCAATCTTTCAGAAAGCCAGCAGATGAATGGTCCATTCTTTGGCCTGCTGTGTGTAACTCAGGCTGATGCAGACGGGGGAGTGGGCGCAGTGTTGATGCCATCCTAAGCCAGGGCATGAGAGGCAGCATGGGTACAAGCCAGGCCAGCCAGGTCATCTAACACACACATCGTCTCTCTTAGCGTGAAGCCACGTGCTTGCTAGTGCTTAGTGGTTCACTGATTCCCCAGTGGTCTTCATTCCATACCCACCTGGTCGCCCTTGGCCTTGGGAGAAAGTCCAGAGCCACATCACGCTACTGAATCTCTAGCAAACCGAAGGAGCCCAAAAAAGACAGGTCCAGGGCCTCTCACGTGAGCAAGGCAGTAAAATGAGAAAAAATAGAATGGTAAGAAATGTCTTATTAATGAAACCCATGTACACACTCTGAAGTCTGTCTTTCCGGGTGATACTAAGAAGTAGACATTGCCATTTCCCTCAAATAAGATTCAAATATTAATATTTATAAGCACAGATATTTAAATCTTCAAAGCAACAGGCAGAACATGATTTTCAGATAAACTCAATCAGACTTTAATGGTTCTTGGGATCCAGAGAGAAAGTGACATTATTTTAGAATTAGGAGAAATCTTGGAAGAGTTTGAACTAAATGGTATAAGATTTGAAAACAAAGATAAACACAAAGTATATATTAAATAGGCCAAACAATATAAAACTGTAATATCAGTCTTAAATTCTTTTTACTTGTTCTTTTTTAAAATCATGATAAAATGTGTACACAATGGTTTCTATTTTAATAATCCTTAAGTATATTTGCAGGACAGAAAGTATATTCACACTGTTGTGCAGTCAAGGCTACAATCTAAACCCAGAACTTTTTCAACTCATAAAACAAATTTTGAATGGATTAAAGACTGGAAACATAAAATGATTAGAAGAAAACATATGGGCAAAGTTTTTGACATTGGCCAGGAAAGTTATTTTTTGGACATGACATGCAACAAATACAAAAATAAGTGGGACTACATCAGAATCTAAAGCTTTCACACAGCAAATGGCATGAAGAGATAACCCATAGGATGAGAGCAAACACTGACAAATCGCACTTCTGAGATAAATATCCCCAAATAAGGAACTCAGCCAACTTCATAGCAAGAAAACGTCCTTATTAAAAAGTGAGCCAACCTTCTGTCACAGCAACCACTGAAGAACAGTAGCCATGATCCTCCACTGTCCCATGGCCATGGACCTCATCAAGGGCCACAAGGTGACTAAGAATGTGAACAAACTGAGGCACAGCCGTCATTGTGGATGCCTTACCAAACATACCAATTTTGTGCAGGACATGATCCTGGAGGTGTGTGGCTTCACTCCCTACCAGTAGCACGCCATGGAGCTGCTCAAGGTTTCCAAGGACAAATACCCCCTCAAGTTCATCAAGAAAAGGGTGGGAACACACATCTGCACCAAGAAGAAGTATGAGGAGCTGAGCAATGTGCTGGCCACCATGAGGCCAGCTGCTGAGAAGAACTGAGCCCCTCTGGAATAAAACCTCAAAAAAAAAAAAAAA
>NW_004524625.1:3371679-3372523 GCF_000260255.1 Octodon degus | reverse complement strand
TGAAAATGTGCTCAATGTCACTAATAATTTGGAAGGTCTAAATTAAAACCATGTTGACACATTAGCTTGTACCTGTCTGACTGATGGTTAGAAAAAGAAGAAATATAACTAGTGTTGACAGTGATGTGAAAAGACCCCTATACAGTATTGGTGGAACTATAAATTAGTATAGCTATTATGGAAGATTGTACAGAAATTCCTTCAAAAAGAGAAAATATAATTGCCATATGATGCAGCAATCCCATACTGGACATATGCCAAAGAAAATGAAATCAATATGTTGGATAGGTACTGGGTGCACCTATTTGTTACAGCATTTTTTGTAACAGTCATGATATGGAAGTAACCTAAGTGTCCATCAATAAGATGAATGCATTAAAAATGTAGTATATTTGCATAATGGGATATTATTGAGCCTTAAGCTATATCCTGACATTTACGACAATGTGGGTAAACTTGGGGGGTTTGGGAGAGGGAAAAATGGGGAGATATTGGCTTGAGGGTATGAAGTTTCAGTTACGCAGATAATAAGTTCTGAAGATCCAACGTACATACAACAATATAACAATAGTTAATAACAATAGTACATGGATAGTATATTAACCTTTGAAGGGCTGGTCAAATAGCTCGGCAGATTAAAGCACTTGCTTAGGCAGACGCAAAGGCCAGTAGTTCAATCCCCTGGCCCCCTGTGCTGGCCCCGCCCCCGGGCCTTGCTGAGATGGTGATGGAGACTGGGTGTGGTGGTGTGCACCTGTAATCCCAGCACTTGGGAGGCTGAAAACAGGAGGATCACTACGAGTTTGATCTATGCAGTGAGACCCTGTACATTCTGTCCTAAATT
>NW_004524625.1:3369494-3371574 GCF_000260255.1 Octodon degus | reverse complement strand
TGATAAGAGGGTAGATCTTAAGGGTTCCCACCACAAAAAAAGCATTTGTGGTGTGAAGGGTATGTTAATGGTTATGGTGATTACATCACAAAATGAAGGTATATAAAAAAGTGGACACCTTTAATGCACTATATTCAAGTTTTCTATATCATTACCTCCCCTCAACCCCTGCTGCCCACCGTTCTGTTTTCTAGGAATTTGCCTGAGTGCTTCCTACAGTATACAGTATTTATCCATTTGTGACGACTTGGTTCACTAAGCGTAATGTCAAGTTCCTTTCAAGCTACAGGACATGTTATAATTTTCTTCCTCCTTCAGGCTGAATAATAGTCCATTGCATTTATATAACACATTTATCATTTACCCACAAATGTCCACTTGGGTTGTTTCTGCCTTTTGGCACATTATCATCATTAATGCTTTTATAAACATGGATTTATAGAGATCTTTCACATCTTATGCTCACTTCTTTTGGGTAGATACCCAGAAATGAAGCTACAATACCACATAGTAATTTTATTTCTAATTTTTTGAGGAATCTCACGTGCAGTTTTATACATTTCCACCACCAGGCAAAAGGGTTCCAACTTCTCTTCAACTTGGCAGACATTTATCATTTTCAGTGATTTATAATACTCACCCCAATGAGTGTGAAGTAATATTTCATTGTGGTTTAGGCTTTCGGTTCCCTAATGATTAGTGATAGGCATTTTTATGTACTTTATGGCTATTTGTATAATTTCAGGGAAGTGCCCAAGTCTTTTGATTATTTTTGAATCTACTTTGTTTTGTTTGTTTTAGGAGTCCTTTATGTATAGTATTCTGGATGTCAGTCTTGTATCAAATAGTTTCCCCCATTCTGGGGGTTGCATCTTTAGTTTGTTGGTAATCTCTTGAAATAGAAAAGTTTTAACCCAGTAAGAGTTTATGTTTGTATATGCTGTAAGGATCAAAAGCCGTTCTGTCAAAGGTGGACATCCAGTTTTCCAAGTGACATTAGTTGAGAAGACTCTTGTCTCCCCTGAATGTCCTGTGTACCCTGTCCAATTCAGTTGACCGTCTACATATGCGGCTTTATTTCTGAGAGTCAAATCTGTTCCATTGATCTATATTTCTATCTTAATATCACAATTTTATTATTTTTTTAATATCACAATTTTAATGAGTAGTTTGTAATAAGGTTTTTAAAAATTTTTGGCCGCCCAAATAGCTCAGTGGATTAAAGCACCTGCAAGCTGGTCCAGGGGCTTGCCACACCCGTCCTGTCCCCGGGGCACGCTGAGACAGCAATTGAGGCTGGGCATGGTGGTGCCCGCCTGTAATCCCAGCTCTTGGGAGGCTGTAAACAGGTGGATCATTATGAGTCAGATCTAGTAGGGAGACCCTGAACACCCTGTAGACCCATCCCTAAAATACAAAATAAATAAATAATTTTAAAATGTATTTATTGGATACAGAGTCTCACTATGCAGCTTGGACTCGTAGTGATTCTCTTGTCTCAGACTTCCCAGAGCTGGGATTACAGGTGTGCTCTACCATGCCTGGGTTCCGACACTGGCACGGCATACATTACTGGGGATCGAACTTGGGTCTTTGTACTCTCCAGGCAGGCACTTAGACCGCTGAGCTATCTCCCCAGCCCCTATCATAAGGTTTGAAATTAGGTGTGTGAGTCTGCCAACTTTGTTCCTTTTCAAGATCATTTTAGCTACTTAGGGTCTCTGAAATTCTATATAAATTTAAGACTGATAAAAGGTCACTGATATGCTGATAGTGACTGCAATAAACCTGCATATATAGGGGATTTTTTGGTTGTTTGGTGCCAGGAACTGAACTCGGGACCTTGCACTTGCCAAGCAGGTGCTTACGCTGCTGAGCTATATGCCTGGCCCTGTATCTATAGGTTTTGGATAGTACTGACATCTTAATATAAGTCTTCTAATTTATGAGCATGGAATGTCTTTCCATTTATATGTTGTCTTTAATATCTCTCAAAAGTATTTTGTGGGGGCCAGGGCGATAGCTCAGTGGAATAAGCGCTTCCCTGGCAAGCTCGGGACCTGAGTTCAATCCCCAGTTC
>NW_004524625.1:3367618-3369373 GCF_000260255.1 Octodon degus | reverse complement strand
GCAGTGATCCTCCTGTCTTCAGCCTCCCAAGCTCTGGGATTACAGGCAGATTCCACGCCCAGCCTCAATCACTGTCTCAGCGTGGCTCTGGGAGCAGTGCTGGCATGGCACACGGGGATCAAACCCTGGCCATTGTGCTCCGCCTAAGCAGGCGCTTTAATCCACTGAGCTATCTGGCCAATCCCATATTTTGTAGTTTTAGTGTTCAAGTCTTTCTCCTGTCTGATTAAAGCTATAGTTTGGGTCTAGCATGTTCCCTGAAGGACCCATGTGTTGAAGGCTTGGCCCTCACCATGGTACCTTGGTAGGTGCAGAACCTTGCGGGGAAGGAAGGAAGGTAGTCATTGGGAACCTGCCCTTCAGGGCGATGTGGCATTGGGGCCACAGCGCCTCCCCTTCTCTCTCTGCTGCAGCGCGAGGCCTCCTTTGCCACGACCGAGCAGCCACAGGCCCAAAGCAAGCGGTCCACTTACCCACGACACTACTGAAATGGTCAGCCGAACCCGAAAAGGGTCAACACAGTAACATTTAGGCCTATTTTATTCTTTTGGTGCTACCGTAAATTAAATTTTTAAAACGTCTTTTTTGCATTGTTCATTGTAAATTCTGATTGATTCTTATTTGTTTTGTTTTCTTGAATCTGACTATTACTGTCCCCTCTGTCGACTTTTCTCTCTTGTACAGGCTAGCTTTTGTCTTTTCCTTCATTTTCATTCAGCTCTTCTAGCTTCCATTCACACTTTTCTGTGTTATTCTGTCTCTTCACTGGCGGTTTTTGTTTTGTTTCAATTTTTCATTTCTTGGTAGTGGTGAAGACAGAACCCCAAGCATTGTAGTGTGTCACAGAGCTAGAATCCCAGCCCTCTTTCCTGGAGCTTATAAAATATTTGATTCATGGCACCGTTTCACATGTGCAATGTTTAAAAAAAATTTAACTACCATATGTCAGAATGTGTTACAATTTTTCTTTGCTTCATGGCATAATTTTTGATATGCATTTTCTTGTCCAAGTTTTTTATTTCTATATACTATTGATTTTCACAATGTTCTCGTAAACATACTTTGGTTCAATTTTTCTCCTTCATGTGAGGACTCCACAGACCAACTATTAGCAGGGCAATTCTGTAACGTGACGGAGAAGACACTGTCTGGCACTTTTCACTTTTCTTAGTGAGAGGTTCCTTCTGCTGTCCCTCAAATTAAAGACAGCTTCTTCAGCTTCACTTTCTCTTTCTGTCCTATCTTCTTCAAAAACATCCTTAGTGCCCAGTGCTTCTTTACATTTTTTTCAGTAACTGGCTGCTGCCTCCACAGGATGTCATGCCTCCTTTGCCATCAGAGGCAGTGTCTTCTAAGACTTCCCTCCTGGACTTTGATGTCCCTTTTCTTTCATTGATGGTTCTCTCACTGCCAGGACTCAGACCTGCACTCGTTAGTTTCTGTTCAGTGTGGAGTCTCTCCTTCTTTACTGGTATTATCCAGATTCTGCCCTGAAAAAAACATATGTTGGGTGTGGTAGCACCTGTAATCTCCATCCTCTGGGGTACTGAGAAAGGAGACGATCAAGCTTGAGTCCAGCCTGCACAACTTAGTGACTCAGTAAGACTTTGTGTGAAAAAAATCATTTTTTGCAAAAGGGCTGTGGATGTGGTTCAGTGAAGAGGTGCTAGGTCTCATTCCCAATAACGGGGGGGGGAGAGAAAGAGAGAGAGAGGGAGAGAGAGAGAGAGAGAGAGAGAGAGAGAGAGAGAGAGA
>NW_004524625.1:3314277-3367343 GCF_000260255.1 Octodon degus | reverse complement strand
AAGAAGAAGAAGAAGAAGAAGAAGAAGAAGAAGAAGAAGAAGAAGAAGAAGAAGAAGAAGAAGAAGAAGAAGAAGAAGAAGAAAAAGATTCATAATATTCTGCTCAAGTCACATCCATATCACTCTTCCTTGGACATCTAAGATACCCTCTATGCTTGCTATCTACTACTACTACCTACAACAACTGGCTTTGGGTGTCCAAAAGGGTTTTCTGCTTAGTTCACTCAAGTCTGACTGAGATAACGTCTGAGAAAGAGCTGCTCTGTCTCCCTGGTTTAAAATTACAAACTCAATCTTACCATTTTCCTGATAGTTTTTTGCATAGCATTTATCACCTCTTACTGCTGTAGAAAAAGTTGAATCAACAGCAACCAGGCACTCAGGAGAAGAAAGGAAATTTTACTGACACTAGGGGACCCCAAAGGAGTTATCTCCAAAGTCTGAGGTGCGGTTTACAGAGTTCATCTTTCTGTAAGTGGGCAAACAGAAGTCCAAGCATGAGATGAGCATCTCACTGAAGGCCACGGCATAATGGGTCTCTTGTGGTGAGTACAGCTGTATGCAGCAAAGTTGTTTTTGTTCGTATAATTTAGCTCAGTTCAGAGAACACAATAACTGCAACTTTATTGAGCAAATGGCTGTTGTTAAGCCAGAATTCTGCTTCATTGCCATCCTACTAAGCTACTAGTCTGTTTTTTCTCTAGTAGGAATGTAAGCTCCACAACAGAAGAGACTTTTGTTGTTGTTCATTGATGTATTGATGACATCTAAAACAATTCCTAGCATATGGTTGAGCTTGAAAAAATAGTTTAAAAGAAAAAATTTTTTAAAAACATTTTACTGAGGAATAATTAATATAAACTAGTTTTGGGGGGTTTCGTTTGCTTTGTAGTACTAAGAATTGAAGCTGGGGCCCTGTGCATACTAGGCACCCACTTGACCATTGGCCACTTGTCACTGGCCATTTGAAACAGTGTCTTGCTAAGTTGCCCAGGCTGGCCTTGAACTTATTATCCTTCTGTCCTCAGCTTCCCAAGTACCTGAGGTTATAGATGTGTACCACCAGGCCCCCCAAAACTCTAGCTTTTAGCACCTAAATGTTTTTACTTATATTAAAGAGATTTTTAAGTAAAAAAAAGATGAAAAAGATGACTATATAATGATAGAAGGATTAATTCAACAAGATGAAATAACAACTGTAAATATATACATGCACTGAGAAAATTTTAACAGTCCAGTAACAAGTATTGAATTTAAATCATTAATTAAAAACTCTCCCAAAATAAGAAGCCCCAGAACTGTATAACTTTACTACTGAATTTTACCGAACTTTTAGGCTGGGGAGATAGTTCAGTAGAATAAGCATGGGAGCAAGAGGGTCCTGAGTTCAATCCCCAGTACCACACACACACACACACACACACACACACACAAAACCTTTTGAAGAAGAACTAATACCAATGCTTCACAAACTATTCCAAATTATTGAAAGAAAGTAATCCTCCGGGGATATAGCTCAGTAGAATAAGTGTTTGTCTGGCAGGTGCAGGGTCCAGAGTTCAATCCCCGGTACCACAAAAATAAATAAATAAATAAATAATCTTCCAAACTTATTCTCAGGAACCAGCATTTCCTTGATACTAAAACTAGAGAAGGATGCAACAAAAAGAAAACACTGTAGCTCAATATTCTTGATGAAAACAAATTTAAAAATCTGCAACAGGATCAGACATAGTGGCACACACCTATAATCTCAGCACTCTAAGAGGCCAAGGTAAGAACACATACCTGAGCCCTGCCTGGGCAACTTAGTGACCTGGTGACACCCTGTGTCAAAATAAAAATTAAAAAGTAGCTGGAGATGTAGCTCAGTGTGCATGCTTCAGTTCAATATCCACTAGTCTCCACTCTGATACATACCATAAAAGTAGCCAATTGAATTTAAGAAGATTCGACGAATCACATGGAACTAATCATAGGGATACAAGGATGGTTCAATTTATGCAAATCAATACATGTTAAAATATCACATCAGCAGAATGAAGCATTAAAAACCATGTGATCATGCCAACAGACACAGAAAGTTATTCAATGAAATTCAATATCCTTCATTTAAAAAACCCTCAAAGATTAGGTACACACCTAAGGGCTACAGATGACAAACTCACAGCTTGCATCATAGTAAATGGGGCAAAAAACAATCACTTCCTCTAAGATCAGGAATAAGAAGACAAGGATGTCCACTTTCACCAGTCTTATTCAAGTAGGATTGGAAGTCAGCCAACTACAAGTCAAGAGAAAGAAAGAAAAGGAATCCAAATTGAAAGCAAATCAGATTATCCCTGTTTGCAGATGACATGATTCTTTATACAGAAAAACCTAGAGACTCCTCTAAAACAGAATTGATGACCAAATTAAATAAAATTGCAAAACACAAAATCAAGATCAGTAGCTTTTTAAAAATACACAGAACCACTGAGGAACAAAATCAGTATCTTGGGAAAAAATTAAGGAAGAGAATTATCTCTACAAGGAAAATTACAAAACACTGATTTTAAAAACTGAAGAGGGCACAAGCAAGGAAATGCAGATAGGCCATGTTCATTGATTATTTTTTTGATACAGGATCTCATAACATAGTTCAGACTCATAGTGATCCTCCTGTCTCTGCCTTCCTGTTCCTGGCTGGCACAACACGCAGTACCAGGGATCAAACTGAGGACCTTGCACTTGCTAGGTGGGTGTTTATGCTGCTGAGCTATCTCCCCAGCCTCTCATACTCATTGGTTGAAAGAGTATTATTAAAATGTCCATGCTATCCCAACTGACCTACAGATTCAGTATAATCCTCACTAAAATACCAATGACACTCTTTACAAAAAACAAAAGAACACCCCTAAAATTTGTATGTAAGCACAAAATATCCACATATCTAAATCAATTTTGGGGGGGGCCCAGCCCTAGCTCAGTTCTTTAAGTGGCTGCTTCCACAATGCTGGCAGCCTCAGTTTGCTGTAGTTCGATCCCCACAACACTCCAGCCATGCAAAAGTGCCCTGAAGGCATTCAAGGAGAAAAAAAAAAAAGTCAATTTTGGAAAAAAAAAAAAGCTGGAGACATTATGACACCTGCCTTGAAAGCATACTGCAAAGTGACATTAACCCAAACAGCATGGTATTGGTGTAAGCAGTCAAGTAGACCAATAGGATACAATAAAGAACCTAGAAATAAACCCACATGTTTACAGGCAACTGATCCTTTTTTACGAAGAAAGAAAGAAAAAGAAAGAAAGAAAGAAAGAAAGAAAGAAAGAAAGAAAGAAAGAAAGAAAATATATTGGAGGAAGGAAAGTCTCTTCAATAAGTGATACTGTGGTAACTGGATATTCATAGGTTGAAGAAAGAAATTAAATAGCTTTTGCCATATACAAAAATCAACTCAAAATTGATCAAAGCGTTGGGGGCCTGCCCCTTAGCTCAGTTCTTTAAGTGGCTGCTTGAACAAAGCAGTCAGGCTCAGGTTTGATCCCCACAACTCAAGCCAGCCAAACTTGCCCTGAAGGCATTCAGAGAAAAAAAAATCCTTCAGAAAAAAAGATTGATCAAAGCGTAAAGGCCTAAGATAACTAGAAGAAAACATGGAGAAATGCTTCAGGACATTGATTTCAGAAAAAAAAAAAATCTGACTGCAAAACAAACTGACAAGTGGGTTTATATTGACTACAAAGCTTTTGTATAGCAAACTAAACAATGAAGCAAGGATACAACCTCCAGAATAGGAGATAAATTTGAATATTATTCATCTGAGAAGTTACAAATTTCCAGAACATATAAGGAACTGAACTCAGTAAATTACAGATATTCCAATTAAAAGTGGGTGAATAACCTGAATAGACATTCCTCAAAAGAGGCTACAGACGTGGACAGCAACAAGCATTTGAAAACATGTTCATCACAGATCATCAAGAAAAACAAATGAAAATCGTAAGGAAATGGCATTTCACCCTACTTAAATGGCTGTTTCCAAAAAGAAAAAACAAGAATGCTGATGAGGATGTAAACCAGGTAAGGAAATTCTCATACAGGGTCGGCAGACATGTAAATTAGCACAGTCATACAGAAAACAGGATGATGATCACTTTAAACACTAGAGACGGAACTGTATGAAGTTGGCACTTCCACGTCGTTGTTTTTTTTTTTTGTGTGTGGGGGGGGCAGAACTGGGGATTGAACTCAGGCCCTTGGGCTTGCCAGGGAAGTACTTATTCCATGGAGCCATCTCCCCAGCCAAAGTGAGAGATTGCACCTTGCATTTTTTTTTTCAGAGCCAGTAATTGAACTCAGGCCCTTGCGTTTGCCAGGCAAGTGCTTGTTCTACTGAGCCATCTCCCCGGCCCTTCTATGTCTATTGCAGCACTCCACTCATAATAGATAACCTACAGAATCAGCCTGAGTGCCATCAACAGATGAATGCATAAAGAAAATAGGATATTATTCAGCCAAAAAAAGAATGAAATTCTGTAATTTGCACCAACGTGGATGGAATGGAAAGACTATGTCAAAAGAAATAAGTACAGAAAGACAAACACTACGTAGTCTTCTTTCTGTCTATAAGTTAGGTTGATCTCCAAGAAATACAGAGTACAATAGTGGCTACCAGAGCCAGGAAGTGTCTGGAAGAGAAAGAAACGGAAAAAGAATGGTTAATTGGTGCAGTTAGATAGGAGGAAAGCTTCTAATGTTGTATAGTGCAGTGGAACAGCCACGGGTGATAACTATTAGGGTTTTGAACTTTTTCAACTGGAAGAAACTATATCCGTTGGAAGTGACAGACATTCCAGTTACCCTGATCTGCTCGTTACACTCAGCACTCATGTACTGAGACGTCACAGTATGATTACTAGGTTAATTAAAAGTAAGAATACATACTTTTTTTGTTTGTTTTATATTTGTGTGTGTGTGTGTGTGTGTGTGTGTGTGTGTGTGTGTGCATGGCCAGCTGAGCCCACCAGGGGGCGGGGCTGGCTGGCATGTGGTGCTGGGGGATTGAACCGCGGTCCCTGCGCTTTGCTAAGCTTGTTCTAAGTAGGTGCTTTAGACCACTGAGCCATCTCACCAGCCCCAAGAATACATACTTTAAAATGTTAGTTTTCACATATTAGGGAACTGTCTAGGTATCTTCTTGGAGTTGGGCAGGACTCTGGGTTGGTGTTCATGGCCTTGCCCACACTCGACCACTGAACTATACCCCAGCCCCAATTTCCCAGATATCTTTATTATTGGTTTCTAATTTGACATTGCCACAGAACATCCTCGGCATGACCTAATTCCCTTTATGCTATTGTGACTATTTTTATGCCCAGGATATGATCTCGTCTGATATATTTTCCTTTTTTTTTTTTTTCTTCAATACTGGATATTGAATTCAGGGCCTTCACATTACCTATATCCCCAGTCCTTTAAATTAACTAACTAGTGTTCTTTACAATTTTAAGGCAGGGCTGCACGAAGTTGTCCAAGCTTGGCTTGAACTTGTGATTTTCCTGTCTGCCTCATTCCATAGATACTTAAAAACAATATATTCTATTACTGGACAGGGTGTTCTGTGAATTCCAGATCAATAATGAAGTGATCTTTGCTATTTCTGGTAATATTACTCTGAAATCTACCTGGTATGTATCCATAGCAACTCTTTCTTTTATTGGTATCAATACAATATATGTTTGTGTGTGTGTGTGTGTGTGTGTGTGTGTGTGTGTGTGTGTGTTTGTTTGTTTGTTTTCAGTGCTGGGGACTGACCCCAAGATTTCATGCATGCTACATGTGTACTTTATCATTCAGCTATGTTCCAGCTTGGTTTTTTATTTTGCAACAGGGTCTTGCTGAGTTGCCCAGACAGGCCTTGAACTTATGATCAGCCTGCTCAGCCTCCTTTGTAAATGGAAATAGAAGCCTGTGTCAACTTGCTCTCCATCCTTCTATTTTTAATCTGTGTCTTTATAGCTAACATAGCTTCTTAGGGGCAGTATCTAGTTAGAGCTGAGCTTACTTCCTTGGATTCTCACATTTTTATTTGGGCCTGACTCCTTACCATATTGTTAACCCCTAAACGATTTTAGCAAGTTTTTCATTGTATTTTAACTACTTTTAGGGTTTGTCTTAAGCAGGAGGTTAGGTGTGAATTCCTTTGCTCTCCAGTACTAGTTTGTTTTTTTTTTAACTTTTTTTAAAAATTTATTTATTTTTATTTATGTGTGTGTGGCCAGCTCAGCCCACCAGGGGGCGGGGCTGGCTGGCATGTGGTGCTGGGGGATTGAACCGCGGTCCCTGTGTTTTGCTAAGCTTGTTCTAAGTAGGTGCTTTAGACCACTGAGCCATCTCACCAGCCCTCTCCAATACTAGTTTTTTTCATCATAAATTAGTAACAAAGTATTGATTGAGCACCTAGTGGCAACAGACATATTTTGGGCACCTGGATCATTAGCAGTAACTAAGTCACAGGCCCTGCTCTTAGACTCACATTCTAGCGGAGTGTTTATCTATTTATTGGAAGCCCTTTGTGTGAAATGGATAGTCCTGGAGTTGGTGTGAGTCCCACCCTCTGAGCACCTCCTTGGTGAGCCCTAGCTCACACAGTGCAGAACAGGAAAAACCACCCATGTCTTGGCACAAAGTCCGGGGTTGGAAGCCTAGAATGAGAAGGGTCGGGGGGAAGCAGTTTTAACACTTAAGAAACGACTATGAGTTCACGGCATCACAACAAAACTTGGGGAAGTTGACACTTGAGGAATCTATGCTTGTCTTTCGGACGCCCCCCAGACATTTGGGAAGCAGCACTTGAAGAGAAAAACGGTCATGGAAAGCTCTTGACCCAAAGGACCCGCAGATACCCCAACTGCCTCCATTTCATAGCATCCTTAGAGAAGACCTAACCCATGGGGATCCTGCCAAAGGGAGCATTCCTCTACAAAGCTCGAAAAGAAAATCAGATCATCTGTTCCCCTAAAGGCAGATGTCAGTGTCCAAGCGTCCCCTTGGAAGTATCAAACTCCAAGCACCCACCAAGGAGTTTATTATGCAATTAAACAATCAGTGTCCTCCAAAGGGAGTGTCAAAACACCAGTGCCCAAAAAAAGAGGGCATTCTTCTGCCAGGGCATGCCAAAAAAGAACAGCAATCCACCAGTGTCCCTCAAGAGGGATGTGAAGTCACTATTGCTCTACAAGGGGAATTTTATACCACTGGTGTCCCCAAAAGGAGTATAAATCCATCCTAGGTCCTGTCCTGCAGATAGACCCCTTCTAACACTGAGATCCCTCTCTGGCTGAATCCTCTTGAGGTCTTTGAACAGGATACATTCCTCCTGTAGGTCTTTGGAGAAAATTTAGCTATGCTTTGTATTCTCCTCCTTCTTCTTCTTCTCTGTGCCTAAGAGTGGGAATGGTGGGCAGTGGTCAAGGAAGGATATGGAAGGACCAGTGAGGCTTTCCACAGCACCATTCTGGCCTATAAAGAATGTCTACTAAGGCACTTGGCCAGGGGACAGCAGTAGTGTGTAGTCCTGGTTGCTCTCTGGGGTTCACAGGCTTATCACATCCTGTCATTTTCATAGCATTCCCTGCTTAGAAACGTGGCTGGTGAATATCAACGTGTAAGAAAGGCAACTCGGAGGAGGCCAGAGTGTAAATGGAGCACTTCTGTCTCCCGTCACCTGAGCAGGTATTGGGTGTGTCAGTGACACCATCTTAAGGTGGAAAAGGAAAAAGGAGCCAAGATCTTATATCACACACACATTTCCTAATACTGTCGTTGGCTGACTCCAGTGAGAGCTACAGTGGACACGGTCTCTCCCAACAAACACCTTTTGTCCTTGAGGGGAAACTAGAGCTGAGAGCAAACATCTGAGTGCACAGAGTTAACAAGGAGTTGAGTTCCCCTGTGTGATCTTGAGGTGTTTATACTCCTTCATGGGCCCCGCGTCTGCAAATGGCATGGGGGCAGGCCACTACAACCTTCTGGCCCAGGTTGTTGGAGCAGGATGTCTCTTGAGATGGCACATTGGCATCCCAGAAAGGGATGCTGTCTAGTTTAGGACCCCCAGCCCTTCCCTCTCCTTTCCCAGAGCTGGAGGAATCAGCAACAGTGCTTCCTGGAGGGTGGGCAGCCACACAGGTCTGGGTGGCATAGACACCTGAGTACATAAAGGCATGTGAGACCCAGCTCTACTGACACAGCAGGAGGCCTTCAGGCAGGCCACAGACACTCCCACTGCAAAGGGATTCCTCGTTGCCACTGCTCTAGTCGGGTCATCTTAGCCACTGCCCAGAAGAGGCCCCACCCAACCACCCTGCCCTATCTGAAGCCCATACCCCCAGACCTACTCGTTATCCCCAAACTTGGTTGTCTCCTCCTATTCACAAGGCAACATTCCACAGGCCTCCACTGGTCACAGGGTTTGGCCAAGGCAATGTTGTTCTTGGTGTTCTTGGACATGTCTTGATGAACCAGGATGTTTCTGGCAGAGTACAAGGGCCGCTCTGGCTCCAGGGACCCTAGCTAAGACCCAGAGGCTGATTCTCCCTCTACATCCCCAACCCATGATACTGAATTCCCTACCTCTCATACTGACATGGAATTCTCCAAAACACACCCTGGTCCCTTTGAGCCACTGTTAAGAACACTTTGGACTCAAGCACTCCAACCCTCATCCTCAGACCAGCTTGGCTGGGTTGGTACCGAGCAGGAAGGAGGTCCCTAGTGTGACCCCACACTCCCTCCCTCAGCAAAGACACTGTAGGCCAGAGGATGGAACACATGCTTTATGTCCTGAGATGAACAGGGCAACTTGAGCAAGGACCCAGAACTCAAACTCCATGTACAAAAGGGGTCTGCCCTCCTCACCCAGCTGACAGTGCTTGACCTGAGAGAAGCAGCAAGTCCCGTGGATTTCAGAGGATCCTGTTCAATGCACAGTGGTTTGGTAGTGCCCAGTAGTAAGAGACAGGTTGTCCCCTGAATTCCTCTGCCCCCATGGTACAGGGAAAGTCATAGCAGGGGTGGAGCTGGTCTGCATGTCCAGGTGTGCAGGTGGTTATACTGCAAAGGCCACAGCCAGCCAGGGTGGGAGCCACTCCGGTTGCCAAAGATGCACAGAAGGACATTCCAACTTCAGTGGAAAACAGGCCAGTGGCCCAGAGGGCGCAGTCAGTGGTAGAGGCCAGCACAGCCTCCTGCCTGGATGCCAGAGGTCTTCCCAGGTTCCAGGGTCAGCTGATGGATCTTAGCCCATGCCACCTGGAAAGCAGGCCAGAGCCGCAGCCTCCTCCCGTCACTTGCCACTCCTAGAGCCCCGCTGTCTGCTCATGGCTGTGAGCATCTGGCTAATGTAGGAGGTCAGGAGGTCATCCATCTTGTACCCCTGGATGCAGTGGGGGAGAAAATGTTGGAACACACAGTGAGCCATGACCAGCTGCTCGGTCCCGGGTATTCGACCTCACTTTACCCAGGACTGAGGCAGACCCTATCCAGCCCACGTCCCCCTCTCTGCACAGCCAGCAGCCGGCTTAGGTGCTAGGCTGTTTGACATTAGGCTCCCAGTTTCCGCCCCTCAAACCTAGGATGCCTCCCTCTAGGAGTGACTGTAAAGGCTTCCAGATGAACTCTGCCTCAGAAGTCTGAACTCAGTTCAGGAGGTCTCTTTGCTAATGGTTTGGCTGCTGAATTCAGGAGCCAAAGGGCTACAGCCACAGGCTACCGCAACAGCTGTCGAACGAGGAGTCTGCTCCCCTTCCCCAGACCTAAGCCAAGCCTCACACCGACCTGGCTTTGGTCCAGACCTAACCCTTGACCCCGACACCGGGGCCACACCATGCGCTCCAGCTTGTTTCATTGGCCGGAGGGTGGGCAAGGCCCCGGGCCAGGCAACAGGGAAGAGCTCTCACCAGGGACGTCTCACAGAGCAGCTTGCTCCCGCGCACCAAGTTCCCAATGGTGATGTGGAAGTAGGTGTTGCCGCTGCTCCAGTTCGAGATCTTGGTGAAGGGGTGAGTGGTCAGGATGTCCTGGGAGAACAGAGGGACACGAAGCTGCCGAGCAAGCCTTGCTCCGCCCAGCTCCAGCAGACAGGCAGTCCTTCACGAAGACCTCGGGCCCTCAGATGAAAATCAGCACAATGGGGAGAGGCTGGCTCTGCACAGAGCTGCTCACTCTGGGCCAGCCACACAGACAACCAAGAGAGGGCAGGAGGTGGCTGGGAACTTTGAGTGGAAATTGCAAACTTGTGTGGCCTTAGAGAGCTGACTCTGTGGGCCTGGAGGAGATGGCCAGGGAGAGTTTGAGGCAGGAACCAAGAAGACAAGACAGAGCCTCAAGGAACACAGTGTACCTGGGCTGGTTCATAAACCCGAAAAAATGTCTGAAAAGAAATGATTAAGAGAAATAGGAAAAATAAAATAAAATAAAACCATGTAGCACATGAAGCCAGGAGAATATTCTGGTCATTAGTGCTTGTCCCCTTCTGCAGACAAGGCAGGATTGTGCTCTTTGGGCCTCTTGGCAGGACTGCTCTAGTCCTTAAATGTGCAGCCACCCCAACACAGACTACCATCCTGCTCAGCAAGGGCAGAGAATATTCTGGAAGGAGGAAGCAGCTTGCAGCAGCCAGTGGTGCTAAAAAGCCAAACACTGGAGGAGCTCATGGGATTTAGCTCCAGGAGACTGGGCAAGGGCTCCAGGGGAGCAGTGCTGGTGAAGCCAAGAGGGGCAAGGTGCAGGCAGGACAGTCCCGGACAAGCTTTCAGGGTGCAGGGAGAAGGCTGGTGAGTATGGGCAGAGACCAGCAGGGCTGTTTCTCGGGCACCAGAGAAGCCCAGCCCAGCGCCCCCTTTCCCTGCTCACCTTGGTTCGGGGATCAATGAGGCTGACCCCATACTTGTTGATGGCAATTAAGAGGATCTCAGGGAAGTTTGGCTCTGTAGTTTGCTAGCAAGGAAAGATAGAAAAACCATCAGATGGAGGCCAAAGAAAGCATCAGGGGCTGGAGTGAAGCCCCAGGCCTGTGGTCTGCGTGGTACTGGGGTGCAGGCTGCCGGGACCTCATGGTTCCCACCTCTGCCATGTCCTCGGTGCCACCCCACATTCCTCTGCAGGTCCAGCAGCAGTTCCTCCCCTGCTCCCTCACTTCTCTAGGGACATGTGCTATGTTCTTTCTCTCATCTGTGAAGTGCCCTTGCTGAGCTTTGCCCCTGCCTCCAGCTATGTCCGTTCCTCTGCTCCTTGCACAGCCACACGCGCCCACAGCCTCTCGTGCCAGGCTCCTCACACTCTGGTTCTGGTCAGGGGCTCAGCTTTGTCCACCTGGCAGCTCGATCAGCCATCCAGCCCCACTGTGCCTGTTCAGAGGACCTGCAGGAGGACACCCAGCCCCAACACCGACTGGCCACCCTGCCCCTCACCACAGTCTGTCATCTCACTCCTATACCCAGACACGCTTGACCCCTGCAGGCCCTCTAGGCCTTCTCCTACAATGCAGGCCCCTTGCAGGAGCACTCCCTGGGACCTCCCTGGAGAGCTCAAGTGTCACGTGCTCCAGGCACCCTGCCCTGGCCCTCTCCTCAAACTTTCTTACCTTTGTGAAGGCCTCCACTGGCGCCTTCCATTGCTCTGGCTCACCTGCATGTCTGCCTCTCCTGCAGGCTGATCCTCTGCTTCCTTCTCCCCAGGGCTGAGCCCTTAGCTGAGACGCTGAGCTAGAGCAAGGCTAAGGGTACTTCCCCAACAGGACAGTTGCCCAGGGCCATCATGTTTGCCTCAGTCCCAGGGAAGAGTTTCTGTGCCTTATCAACCCTCTGTCCTCCTCATTGAAGACCCCCGATGGCATACCTTAACCTCAAAGAAGGCGGAGCCGAACGTGGGCCACTTGAAGATGAGCTTCAGGAAGGCCAGCTTGGCCTCCTCCTTGGACTTTCCTGCGTGCTTGTTGAAGTAGGCAACAATCGACTGCACAAGGAGGCGGGTCAGGACGGAGCACTCCCAGCCCTCCTCCTCCCACCATTCCTGCCCACTTCCTGTCTGCACTGCCAGGGCCAGACACAGGACAGGCAGTCCTGGAGGGCCATGGGGCTCCCACTGCATCCTAGTTAGTGGACTTTTTTCCCTCCCCTGGGAACACAGGCCACTGGTATCAAGTCGCCCTCGTAACCAAGGCAAATTCCTATCAGTGTCACCTAACCCTTTGCACAAAGGAGTAGAGAATAAGGCAGATGAAAGCAGAGAGGCATGCATAGGAGCCACAACCAGCAGCCCCCAGTCGGTAGCCAGCACATGCCACTGCACTCCTGGTGTGCCCACAGACCTGTTCTGATTGCCTCCCCCATGCTCACCCGCTTCCAGTCATCAGGTGAAATCTGTCGGATGAGGTCCTGAGGTACCAGCTCCCTTAGCAGCTTAGGGATACTGGGGAAGTAGGATTTGTCCTCCTCAAATTTGACCCTGTAGATCAGCGCGCCCAGCTGCAGGACCTCCTCTCGTGTGCACTTGTGATAGCCTCGGAGGTACTTAGGCAACTCCTGCCAAAGACACACGAGGTCACAGGCGTAGAGGGACCCAGAGGCAGCAGGCTCCTCCCTTAGTCCCCAAGACTGGGAACTCCTGCCTTACCCCTGCCATCACCTTTCTAGCCTCAGATGACCCTGTGCCCTCCAGGGCAATGGTGCAGGATAGGGTGGTGGCAATGTGCCTGCACAGTTGGCACACGCTATCGTTTCAGTGTGGCCACATCAGAACATTGTCCATCTCCCCGCTTAACAGTCCAGGAAGGTGGGCAGCCACATTCCACAGATGAAGAAACTCCATGCAGCAGCTAGTGGAATTGGGGTGGCTCCACATCTCTGCTCTCTGAGTTCTGTCCTCCCTGGGCCCGTCAGTCTGCCTCCTCCTCCATGTCCCCTTGGGAAGACCAGCTTCATCAGCAGTGCCAGCCCTCCCCACCCCCAACCTAGACCCAGAAACAGCATCTGAGGAGGGGAGCACACCAAAGCAAAGTGCCACCATGGCACACAGGCTCCCTGAAGTCATAGGACCATCTTAGATACTACTGTAAATGCAGAGAAACTGAGGCCGGCCTGAGGACACACTGCTGGTCAGAGCCTGTGTTAGCTGCTGTCCATCCACCTTTCCATCTACTCATTCATCCTCCTTGTCCCCATTTATGGGTCACAGCTGGGCTCTGCTTTCACACAGTAGAGCAAAACTGTAGCATGTGGAAATAGCAGGCACAAAGCTCTGGGAAGCTCACCTGGTAATAGTGGAAGATGGAATCAGCCATCGGGTCCTTGCCTGGCACTGTCGTGGTCCACAATTTCTTCATGAAGAACACCTGGTAGGTGAGCGAGGGCACGATTCCTATGGTACAGGGCAGCTGGTCACCCAGAAAGTCCCGGCATAGAGGGCATCCAGTGCTCTCCCTGACGAGGTCTTTGCTTGGGTCCCACACAAGTGGGCCCGGCAGCAAGGCCCTAAGTCAGTACCTGCCCTCTCTGGGCTTCAGGGGACCCCAGCACCCAGCCTCATTACCGTCCTTGATGGGCCGTGCTTTCTTTATCCAGTCTGTCAGGTGTCGAACGAAGTCAAAGAAGAAGTCATTCTCAGGGACGCTGATAACCTGTGGATATGTCATTGCAGTGCATCCCTTTTAGTTCAACAATTCCGGCTTTTCTGACATTTCCAGCCAAGTGGTCCCTTCTCAGAAAGAACTCTCCCAACTTGAAGGGGTTTCCATACATCACATCTTTCCAAATATCAGACTTTGACCTTTCCTGGGCACAGGGCCTCACTGGGGTCACCTTTGGGTCCTGGCACAGGGACAGTAGTGAACTGGATGTACACAGAATCACCATGCACAACCAGAGGATGCATCTACTCCTGCTGCACAGGATCGGGGAGCTTTCCCTTGGGCCGCGCCTTCACAGCTCCACAGGTGAGGCTGCCAGGGACAGAGGCGGTGGGCGCTACATTGAGGCAGATGCACCTGGGTCTGAGTCTGTGCGTGCGGTCCCGGATTAGCTACTTAGCTCTCTGGGCCCTAGGTCTGCGGTCTATGCAGGGAGAAAGGTCACACTGCCCTTTGAGGCTCATTTCTAAGGTTAAGTGGCCCCAGCTTGGCAGCTGAGGAACCAATGAGAGTGAATTTCCAGAGTAGAAGGGCTGATCAAAAAATATGGCATGTGTTTAATTTTTAAAGTTTATTACAGTGAAAGCACATGGCCATTAGTCACCCTCAAAATACTCTTCCTTGCATGAGACACACTTATCTATCTCTTTGTTGCACTTTCTGAAGCATTCCTGGCAGTCCTCTTGTGTGAGTGTCCAAAAATACAGCGGCTACTGCTGCTGCGCACCGTCCAGCCAGAAGCAGGCTCTCGCGCACGTCACAGCGCGTCCTCAGCCACCACATCCACCTGACCTGGCACCGTGCGGCTCCTGGCCTTCCTCAAAGTGAGAATGACCACAAAAGCAAACGCTCGGAACTGATTCAAGACATCAGGGCAGCCACAAGAGTGCAAATGAGCACCCGAGAAAGAGGACTTCCACAAGGGCTTCCGAAAGTGGCAGGAAAGAATGGAACAAGTTTGCTGCAAGGGAGGCCCTGGGTCTCTTGCTGTCATAAAACTTGAATTTAAGCATTCGCCATGTTTTTCAATCTCACATGACAGGATCCTGGTACATTCAGAATGTGCGGTTCCTGGGCACACGGCTCCCTAAGAGCGTGAGCCTGTGTACAAGGCCTCAGGAGGCAGATTGAGGCGTGGCCCTCGCTTTAAGGGGAACAGATGGGGTGTCAGGAGGTGGGCACAGGGGCATGTCCAATGCCACCGTGTCTGCCCTCCCAAAAGGCCCAGAAAAACTCCCAATAGCTGGCAAGCAGCTAACGGGAAGCCAACCAGGGACCCACCTTGTCTGCAATTTTGACGAAGAGGCTGAAGCCCTCGGAAGACTTGAGAAGCAGCCGGGCGGCTATGTTCTGGCAGAAGTCCTTGGCCTTGGTGCTGGACTCCACCTCAAAGGCCTGGGGACGGGGCTCACTTGGCTCCTGCAGGCCTGGCCCTCCCCTCCCTGCCTCTCTGCCTAGAACTCCCCAACACCTGGACCTCCCAACACAGGTCTCTCTGCTTCAACACACCCTCCCTCCCAAGGGGCTTCTCCCCAGCTCCAGAGATGAGCATAGCAGTTCCAAGAAAGGGAAAACCAACTCCTGCCTCAGTCCCCTCAGATCTCATTGTCCTTCACTTTTTGAGCAGAACTTAGACTTGGCCTTGACCTCCCAGTTCTGCACCCGGCCGCACAAATATGAGTGATGGCAAAGGCCAAGGCAGTCAGAAATGCAATGATGAGGACAGAGGCCTGAGGAAGAAGAAAGGCAAGTTCCACAGAGGGAGGGGAGAAGCTGTGCAGACAGATGAAGGACCTGAGAGTCTGGTGATGCTGGGAGGAGAAGACAGCAGGACAACTCAACCTCTGGAAGATAGGACCAAGGTAGAAAGGACCCTGACCACAGTGGGTAGAGGGACAAAGGGGGCAGGGTCCTGCATGCAGGAAAGTGGGCTCAGGCAACTGAGGCCTCTGTGCTCTTGACTGGAGCAAGGGGCAGGAAGGTGAGGCAACAGTGTGGCTGGCAGGTGATGTGTCAGGGCCACCCTGTGGGTCTGCCAAGGGCACCCCACTCTGGGAGCCAGGGCCCCTCACCTCATCGGTGTCATCTGGGAAGTAGACCTTGTGGAAAATCTGAGTGGTTTTGTGCTGGATAGCCTCCACCTCTACCAGGTGTGGAGGGTACTTCCGGGACCCATTTCTGAAAATGGGGCAGGAGAGGATGGGGTGGGAGGAGATGGGTTCATGGAACCACGAGGACCAGGGAGAGAAAAAACCAGAGATGTACAAACCCATGTGCTGGCCATGCTCCCTTCTGCAGTGGGTCAGCACTTCACCCGCAGAGCCCCGTGGACCTGATCTGGGAGAGCGGATTCAGCACCTCAGTAGAGGGCTGTGGAGAAAGCCTAGAGGTGGCCCAGGGTGCACTGTGTGTGCCTCCCATACACGAGGGGCTCAGGGACAGGCTCCTGTGGCTATGTGGCCATACTGTCATTGCCAAAGAGCTTGACCCACATGCTTAGGGTGGCAACTTTACCTCAGGGCTTTCTGGAGCCGCTGCAGGCAGTCGATGGCCAGTGGGCAATGCTTGCGGGACTGCAGAAAGCGCTGCACATGAGGCAGCAAGATGTTGCTTGGGGGGAAAAGGCCAGTGCACAGCCAGAGCAGCTCCCAGCCCCGCTCCTCGCTGTACCTGCAGGAGCAGCACTGTCAGAATCCGGGGCCCTGGGCTCCTCACCTGACCTGAGCACAGCATGGACTGCATGTGTGGGCCCTGTGACAGGCAGGTCCAATTAGGGCTCTGCAGAGTGTGGTCCCCACCCAGGCCAGTCCACATGCTATCCCCATAAGTCCACGTGGAGACAGACAGGCATTCCCACCAGCCTGGAAATTCAGTTCTCAGCACTCCGTTGGGAAGATCCCAGGAGAGCTCACGAGCTAACCCCCCTGGGGTCCCTCAGGCACTGCCTGGGCTCCTTGGGCAAGGAAGGCATCTAGCAAGAGGTGGCTTTGGCCTGGCTTTGAAGATGAAGCAAACTTAGATGTGCATAGGAAGGGGTAAAAGGTCATGACCAAGAGCAGTGTGCACAAACGCTTGCCAGTGTGAACAGAGCCGATGCGTGGATCCAGGGTGGATGTGTACACAAGGTGGAGATAAAGAGAAGGACAAGCTTGAGGCGGAAGAGAAAGGGTGGAGCAGGGATTCCCGCCTCAAGCTGCCCCATGAAGGGGGAGATCTTCTAGGTCCCAAAGATCCAACCCAAGAGGATTTCCAGCAAGAACTTCCCACAGCGCAGCCGTCCCAGAGGCCCCAGGGCTGCAGGGCTGCGCAGAGGAAGCTCCAGCAGGGGTCAGGAGTGGCAGTGGGAGGGACTGGGCTGTGACCTTGGGTGGAGCCTGCCATGGATGCTGGCAGGTGGTCCCAGTCTCAAGCCAAGGAGGTCAGTGCAGCCCCCACTGCCCCAGAGGCTGCAACCTGCACCTCATACCTGATGTGGTTGTCTGTTAGCTGCTTCAGGATCTGCACATAGGCCTCGTCCTTCAGGGGCTCAGCCTTCAGGGCCCCCTCAAAGATCTGGTCAGTGAGCTCACTGACGGAGCGTGCCCTCTTGGAGGGGTAGTCGCCCATGTACTTCAGCACAGGTAAGAGGCGTCAAGGAGCCTGTGAGGCCTAATGTGGGCTTGGGGGATGGGCGGCAAGAGGCCTCAGGCCACTCGGTCACAAACACACACACACACACAGACACACACACACAGACACACACACACACACACACACACACACACACCGCCACCTCCTCACAGGCCCAAGCCCAGGTCCTCACAGGGCAGGGCAGACCCTCCCGGCCTGGGGACACAACCTAAGCCTCCTCACAGGGCCCAGGAGCCCTTCCCTGACCCACCTCTGCCCACAAAGGTGCTGAGTCACTTTGTGCCTTGAGGCAGCCCTGCCTCTGCGCCACAGCCTCTCCTCTGTGTGACCACGCCCCACTCATCTCCCTCTGCCTGGCTAAGTTCTAGCCAGCTTCCAGGTCTCAGATCAGATGCTGCTTCCACCAGGAAGTCCTCCTGGGCACCTCAGGCTGGGCCAGCTCTTAGTGCTGTCCAGGGCCCTCACAGCCCAGTTTCTGGTCAGCATGTTGGCCCCAAGGCCAGGGGCAGCTCTGGTCACCGCTCTAGCTCTACAACTAGCCCAGCACAGGGAACATTTCTTATTTGCCAACCAAATGGCAGGGTTACAGGAGGCAGTGGGGAAGGCACCCCCTTGCATACATGGTCTCCTGAGAAGACAAGAATCCTGTGGCCTTGGGGTGCCCTGCTGTCCCCTGCCCTGCCCCTCCCACCCACTGCCGGTGTGGATATCAATGAAGGCCATGCAGGCCTCCTGTGACAGCTCCTCACTGCCCAGAATCTTCTTGAGCAGCGCTTGCTTGAGCGGTTCCCGTGTGTGGCTCCACAGCCGGTCCTTGCCTCGGGCCTTGGACACCATGACACGGCTCAGTGTGTGCTTGGGCGGGGGTCTGCCATGGACAAGGACAGTCAGCATAGGGGCAGGGGGTGGGGCAAGAAGACCTGCAAGAGGTGAGACACCTGCCCCACCTTGCCACCGGGGATGCAGGTGCCACTTCCTGCAGAGAGCCATTGCCTACCCCACCCCGGGCGCACTGGCCACAGATGCCCATTCTCCTGCCCATGTCTCCAGCAGGACTGAGGGTGCAGCCACACAGGTGAACATCAGGTGTCTCCAGGACCTCCTGGGCAGGCCAGTCACTATCTCAGGGAGAGACAAGACTGACAGAAGGGCCAGCTGGTTGGACAGAAACTGCCCCCTGCTGCTCTGCCCAGGCCATTCTCACAGGTGGGGGCTGCTGCTGCCACCATCACCACTCCTCCAGCCATCACCTGAAGTAGTCGTAAGAAAATTCCTCCAGTGTGTAGGGCTTGCTGCGCACCTCAGGCTCCACTGTATGCAGCTGCAGGAGGCGGATGACATCCTGCCTCTGATCGGGGGTCATGGTGACCAGAGCCTAGAAGCCCAGAGATGGGGCCACTGTAGTCAGCACATAAAGCTCGATGCCTTCCAGCCTGGGGGTAGGGAGGATCAGTTCCCTGGGCTGGACCCCATGGCTCCACTAATCCTGGGAGCTCCTTTCCTCCCTAGGACTCACAGCCTCTGCTGCCTCATTGTGCAGGGCTCTGGGCTCCCCAGAAGAGCCGGGCTCACCCTCCTGCTGTGCCCCTCCCCTCTCCACCAGGTCAAGGATGCCCTTCCACCAGGCCACACTCCTCTCTCCCCTTCTTCTTCACAGTTCCTCCTCTGACGTCATCCCTAGGTCCCCACTACAAGGCAGGAGTCCCCTGTGGCCTCCTGGAATGTCTTTACAGAAGCTGCAGATCATTCCTCTATTACAGTGCCTCACTCCATCTTACAGCTAGAAGAGGACCGAAGAGGAGCCTCCCACCCCGACCTCACCAGGCCACATACCACTATCTCCCGTGGTGGCATGGTGACAGTGGGCATGACGTATACGCAGTCTGTGGGGAAGTCCCCACGCTGCTTGTTCCTCTCATTGATGCCATTGGCCCAGCCTGAGTTCATGACCTGCTCGCCGGTGTCATGGTCCAGGATGATAAGGTCTCCCTTGGCGAAGCTGAGGAAGCCCGAATCCTCACCAGCTTCAAAGCAGAGAGGAACAGGGCCATGGGAGGCAGAGAGAGAGAAAGGCTGAGTTGCAACATCTTTATTTGGGTTCATGATCTATAAAGCACTATGCTCCTGAAGAGCCAAAGCTGTTTGCCTTGGGTCTGCTTCTCTATCATCCCACCTCCACCCTGTCATGACCCTAAACCACCTTCTGTGGCTCCCCGTGGCCCTCAGAAGAAAACCTAAGCTCCAAGCCTGTGGTGAGTTGGTCTCCCTGACTCCTCTTCCTCACCTTATGCTTCATCCCCTCCCTCAGACCATTCCTCTCAGACCAAGCAGCCCTTCCTGGACATCCCAGCTCTCTGTTCTGCATGTGCCCTGTCCATTTCCTGCCTCAGCCTCTGGGCTTCCTTGCTCCCTGCTCCACCTCTCTCCTCACACTCTGATTGGGCCTAGGTGGCTCAAAACATGCTCAGTCAGGGTGATCCCTATGTTGCTGTCATTTGAAGGCAGAGAGTTCAGGAAAATACTGAGGAAGAACCCTGGTCTGATTTGAGAACGTGGAGGAGATAGGTATGAGGGACAGAGAGAGGGAATGCAGAGTCATGCTGCCTTGCCCGTGTCTGGGGGGGCAGGTGACAAGACACTAACAGCCCCAGTACTAGCCAAAGCCAAAGCCCATGGTGCCTAACGCCCCTGCCACCACTCACCAGGGTTAGGGTTGTCCTGGAGGGCCACCACATACTTAGACCTCTTCCGGAGTCCCTCCAGGAAAGTGACCACCAGGTCACGGATGTCCTCAGCATTGCTGGATGTGAAGGTGTACTCGTCGCCCTTCATGGTGGCCAGTGTGAAGCTGGGGGCTGTCAGTTTTGCTCCCCTGCAGGACCAACATGGAGAACAGGGCCCGGCCGGGGTCAGTCCTGCCCGGCCGGAGGGAGTCTCAGCACAGTCCCAGTCAGAGCAGCCCAGCGAGAGCAAGACACGGCACTCCCTGAGGAGACCAAGGCCAGCCAAGTGAGCAGCCCAGCCATGGCAGATGAGGCCCCTCAGCACGGCCTGGCCCAACCGGTGACACATGGCCAGGCCAGACACACCTCAGCACCACAGGGACACAGCCACTGAGCAGCCCACACTGGCCACATGCCTGTTCCTCTCTGGGTCCCGCTCACCCTTTGGTCTCAGCCTAGATGCCACTTCCTCCAGGAAGCCCTCGTGACACTGGCCCTGTTCTAAACTGGCCTGCTCAGTAGCTGCTGGCTCACTGTACAGAGCACTCGCTGTCACCACTGCACACCGTGTGCCAGGTCAGAGCTGGACAGCCGGGCCCCAGCAGACATGCCCGGAGATATTCCTGCTAGCTCAGGGCAGATATGGGCTCACTGCCCTCGGCCCATATGCTGCACTTGTCTGTCTACAGAGAGCTGTCCTGCATGCAGCCCAGGGTGTCTGCATCGTGACTCGCAGCTGCACCCTGCACCTCACTCCCCCATTTGCCTGCCTGTTCCCCCTCCTACCTGCTGCTGGACACAGCCATGATCTCTGGGAAGGACAACTCCAGAAGCACTTGCTCCTGCTCATCCACAAAGTAGACGCCTGTCCAGTTGACAGCCACAATGACATCATTCTTAGGGAGGCTGGGACCTGGGACAATGATAGAAACTCTGAGAGGGACACCCCTTTCTCTGGGGCCCACCCTCTCCCAATCCCAAGCCAAGCAAGGAGAGTATAGTGGCTTCCAGGTTATCATAAAGAAACTGAGGCACAGAGAGCAAGGCTGCCCTGCAGTCCACAACCCTGGGGCAATGGGAAGAAAGGGCTAATCAAGGAGCTCTGGGTGGCCCCCATCCCCGCCATTGGTCTCTGTGCAGCCCTGGACCAGTCCCTGCCTTGTCTCCATGTGGGATATGGGAGGGTTGGGGAACAGAGCCCCAGGGTTCCCTCTGGCCTGGTGTCTGGCGACAGAGCAAATGCTCAGTAACAACAGCCCGTACTGACAGCTCATGTGTGTTGGTGTAAGCCACACCCACCTCAGCTTCAGCAGAGCTGCCTGCTCCGCCCTGAGCTGCCCTCCCTTTAGTAGGTGCTCTCACCATTCCTTTTTTTATCGAGTTCAATTCAGTGTATGCCCTGGAGTCACCACCAGCCTGTGACCCTCAACCCTGGGGCCCACGGGATGGGGGCTGGAGGACACGAGGCTAGGAGCACCTGAGAATTTGTAGGCTTCATAAAACCTGGAGAAGAGCAAGGGCCACTTGAAGCGGGCATAATTGACTACATCTTCTTTGACCTTCTGGGCATCCGTTCTCCTTTGTGCATAAATCCCCTGGAGAGGAGAGAGGGACAAAGGATAATGTACAAGCTCTAGAAACCAGAGGTCCCCACTTAGAGCCAGGGCTGGCCAGAGCTACAGCCCCTGCTATACACCACGGCCTTGCTACCTCGCACCCCACCCAGTCAACATCAGTGAGCCTGTGCGAGGCTCTGTACCCATGTAGGTGCCGAGGCATGAGCTGGAGAAAACAAAGGGGCCACCCGCACCCCCAGGAGCTCCCAGGTCAGCAGCAACAGGAAAGCCAAGGAGCCCAGTCAGGGCCCAGGATCCAGCGGAGATTTGCACCACTGCAGAAGAGATAAGGGTGGGGCACTGTGGGGGGAGGGGTGGCACAGAGAAGCTGGACCCAGCACCGCTGATGACTACAACTGCAGGAGTGGGTTCCTGCAGAAAGGCCCTGGTGAATCCAGGAGTCAGACATCAGTTCAGAGGAGGGACTGGATCCTGGAGCTAAGGGGAGCAGTAAGGGGCACCACTATGCTCCCAGCTAGAGTTTCGATTCTCTGAAGTACTCTCCGCAAGGACTCTATGAGGTTGGAGTGGCATGGGTGGGATTAGAGGAGCGTGTGGCCCAGATGGCATGTGCACACAGGCAGATGAGAGGCGCTGTGTGCGCCTTGGAGAGCCGAGACAGTGCCACGCCAGGAACAGCCGGCGTTTGGGGCGCAGGGCTTGAGAATGTGCTCACCAGCTTGCCAACCTAAGCTTAGATGTGTGAGGAAAGAATACCTGTGTATGCAAAGAGAAAACCACACATAGATGTGCTAACAGTGAGAATCCAGGTGAGGTGCGCACCACAGTTCTAAGTTTTTGAACATGCAACTTCTCTGTAGGTTTGAAATGATTTCAGCATAAAATGTTTTCTATTGCACTGGGCCCCACCTCAAATTCATCCATTGAAGTCCTATCTCCTCAGGAACCGTGTTTGAACAAAAGATCTCCAAGAGGTAAAGTTAAGGCTCCTTAGGTTGGGGTCCTAATCCAGTAAGCCTAGTGTACTTAGAAGAGGGAATTTGGGAGTATGCTGTAATCCACGCTATTCAGGAGACTGAGACAGGAAGACCACGAGTTTGAGGCTGGGCTGGGAAACTCAGATTGTCTCAAAAAGATTCAAAGAGCTGGGATGTAGCTTAGTGGTAGAATGCTAGCCTAGCATGTGCAAGACCCTGGGTTCAATACCTAGCAAAGAAGGAGAAAGAAGAGGTGGAGGAGGCGGCAATGGAGGAAACCCGGACACAGATATTGGTGAGCACAAAAGAAAGACCACATGGGAGCAGGGATGGACAGCTATCAGCAAGCAAGGAGAGGGCCGAAGGAGAGACCAGCCTGATCTTGGACTCGCAGGCCCAGACCTGAGATGTGCTCTTGTGCTGTAGTGCCTTACTAAGGCAGCGCCCCCAACACACACACACACACACCAGGGAGCTGCGGTCCAGAGGAGAGACAGCTCAGCTGTGGTTCCAAAATGACAGAAGTAGTTTCTGTCCCATTCATGACTGTGTCTCCAGAATAAAGTGAACATGGGAACAACAGTGCACACCCAGTATAGGTCACGTGCGTCTTGTACATGCCACAGGTCATGTTCACGAAGGTAGGGCAGAGCGTCAGCTGGACTGGCTCTGGCCTCCACCTGGTGGGCGTCTGGGGGGTTGTGCAGGTGTGGCCTTGGGCATCTGTGTCTGTTCCCTCTGCCCCTCCTCTCTGGTGTTGCTCCCCCGTTCTGCTTCTTGACCCCCAAGAATGGATTAGTTTTCTGCCATGATGCTGCCACCTTGGAGCCAGCTGACCATGGACTGGCTCCCCTTACAGCACAAGGCAGATTAAACCATTTTCCTTTAGGTTGTGTGTGTGTCTGGTACTGTGTCCCAGCAAGGAGAAAGCTGACTTCACAAACCCCAAGGACACACACACAGAGGTGGAGGCTGAAGATGGAGACCACAGCAGAGTAAAAGGCTTCAGGGGGTGGTCAGACAAAAAATGGGAGAGAGGCAGGGGCGAAACAAACAAACCGACAGACAGAGACAGACAAAGAACAAAGACAGAGAGAGGGATGCGGGGGGAGGGTCACGCAAGGGTAGAGATGCTGGTGCTGGACACGCTCTGAGCAAGCAAGTGGGCTTGGAGGGAGATAACTAGGGAGCGAAGGGGGCTCTGGTGAGGGAGAGGAATGAGCTGGCTGGGCGAGGGGCAGGGGTGCCCCGGGACCCTGCACAGCAGATGTGCACAGATCAGTACTGTGCATCTGGGGGCACTGGAGGTGGCCCTGCTGCCACAGCCAGGGTCCCAGCCCTTCCCCACCTGGATGCCCCTCTCCCCCTCGGGCAGGTTCCTTAGCTGAGGAAGGAACTGCTGCTCCACTGCTGAGTAAGGGGTGTAGGAGACTGTGTCTAGAGTGGCTGAGCAGGCAAGTGGTTGGGGTCCTTCAGGCAAATGAAGGGACATTTCCTAGACACCTCCTCCCTCCACTCCTGCACAGTTGTTCTTGGCAAACAGCTCTGTAAGCAGCTGGTACAAAGCCAGGGGGGCATCGCCCCACTACCCACAGCCTCGGGCTTCTGCAGGAATTGCAGGACTGGGTCTGAGTCTGCTTTGCATCCCTGGTACCCAGCCCAGCAAAAGAGAACACACCAGTAACTGACATTCAGGTAGAGAAAGAGCTGGGAGGCAGGAGGTCCTAGCCCCAGAAGCTCCTCAGACAAACATCTGCCGAGGGAACCATGACCTTGATGGCCTGGGTCTTGACCCTCCTCCAAGCCCTCTCCTGGTCTTCCTACCTTCTTGTGGGCAGCAATGGCCAACTGGGCCCACTTCTCAAGCGTCTTCAGGGGTGTGATCTCGCGGTCAGGGATGTAGGTGGGCACAAGGTTCAGGAGGCGCTCCAGGATCATTTCTGAGCCATAGTCCACAAAATACTGCTGGGAGGCCAGCTCGGCCAGGTCATCTTCCTAGGGGAGGAGATGTAGTCACACTGGTGGCCCATTCCCCTTTGGGACATTCTTCTAGACTATTGGTAGCCCAGGCCCTTTCCCAGCCCTGCCTCCTTTAGGTCTGGGACCCTGCTCTTTGGGACCCTGTGTTCTTATTGCTTCTCATATGCTCAGGGGACCTGTGAGCTTCCTAAGGGCAAGGCCACTCTCCTGCCTTCTCCTGGGTCCAGCTGTTGCTGCACTGGCAGAGCTGGACTCTGACCGGAGGCCGGTGAAATGACCCAAAGAGGCCAGCCACCAAACATTCAGCCCCGTGTGACAGCAATTGGGCTAATAAATGAGAGAAGGCGGTGCACCTGTTCTGAAGAAGGAGAGGCTTTGGAACACCGGGAAGGGTCAGCGATGGGCTGATTCCCCATCACCATCTTCGCCATCAGGGCTGTGCATCTGGGGGACAGCCAAGACTGCAGAGCGCCAGGCAGGTGCTAGACCCTGGCCTTTCTCTGCTTGGGCTGGTGAGTGACACCTAGTGATGCCTCGTACCTGGGACCCCCTCCCAGGACTCCAGCAGCAGGGGCAGTACAGAAAGGGGCTGGAAGTCCCCAAGGATGTTCTTTAAAGCCCCTGCCCCTGCCCCTGCCCCAGTACCGCATCCTCACAACCCCTATGAGGAATGGGGGCTGAATCCCAGAGAAGCCAGGAGAACTTCCAACTGCACTCAGTCCTATCTTAGCACTAGCTGTTAGAGGGTCACAGTCAGTCACACGAAGCCCAGATTTGGAAACAGGTAACTGAGGGCCAAGCAAGTGCAGGAGAGTCCTTCTCACTTACCTTTTCACACCTGTACTCTCCAAACTTGACCCCTCGAACCACCTGCTGGTAGATGAGGTTGGTGGCCACGTTGTCCTCTGAGGGGTTGTGCCAGGGTGTGAAGACCTCTTTGCGAAAGAAGAGCCTCCATGGTGCATTGCGCTCTTGGGCGCCCTGCTCCTTGGCATACTGCTCACACTGGGAAATGGCGTCCATGACATGGTCACTGCCACTGCCTAGGGAGGACACCTGCAGACACAGAGGAAGAGCGGCAGACACAGGGTCAGGGTGAGACTCTGAGGAGCCATAAACTGTGTCAGGAGAAGCCGAAACATGCCCTGGGTCCCCAGGAGGCAGACACAAAAGGGAACTGCAGGCCCAGCCGTGGGCTTGCAGCTGGTATGCTTAGTTATTATCTTCCTAGACCCAGAATCGGGCAGTTATGTGGAAATCCCCATCTCCTAGTGTACATCCTGATGAAACTTGTGGAGAAACTGCCACTGAAAACATGGGTGTGTACAAGAGATCCAGGGGAACCGTGCCCAGCCACAAGCTCTGTCCCTGGACTGACCAAGTCGAGGTGAAAGCCCTAAGGCCTCAGGCCAACCCGGTGGGAAAGCCTGCTGGCGGCAGCTAGACAACAATCCTTTGGAGGTGGCCCTCATACCAACTGGTGGAGGACAAGAGGAACAGCAAGCCAGTATGGAGCTCCCTCTCCAGGTGGCATCCAGGAGCAGGGCTGGGAGCACTCCTTCAGCCTGAGCACACACCACGTTAGGGGGCCTAGGTCTCTGCTGCCGAGTTTCTCCCTGGTGCCTGAGAGCACTCTGCCAACCTAGTGAGCCAGACCGATTCAGGTTACCCCTGGCCTAAGATACCTGCTGGATGTCACCTAAGCCAGCAAGCAGCACACTGGGACAGAGCCAGTGGCCTTGCCGATGGCACCAGAAGATGGTACTGCAGGTCGTCGTACCTTATCAAACAGGGCGATATAGAGTGAGAACCCAAACCGGTCCTTGAGAGAGATCTTGTCAGCCAGGGCATTGCACAGCTCCTTGGCTGTGGTTGCTGAGTCTGTCAGCAGGGTCTTGGTGGTCCCATCCATGAATGTCACAGGCAACATGATGGGCTTCTTGGACTTGGTGGCCTTGAGGGGACCAAGAGGTTTACAGGTCACTTTAGACCAGCCTACTCAGTACTCAAGTTCCACCTTCTCTGTGGGGCTAAAGCTACCCTCAAGCCCTAGGACCTGTGCCCTGCTCCACAAGCCTCCTGGAGGGACCACTAGGCCTCTCCCCCAGAGCCCTGGTTGGGATGTCAGGTGCTGTCACAGCCAGGACTTCTGTACTCCTTCCACACAGCCATCATGAGACTGCAGGATAGCACCATCACCCTCGTGTGGCCATCAAACCGCTGTGATGCTGATGGTGTCCCCACACCCAAGTCTCTGGCACATGGGACTTGACAATCCCCTGAGGGCTGTCCTGTTCCCAGGGGCCTGGATTCTGGAATTTGAGGGTGGGCACTTGAGGAACTGCTGGATCCCAAAGTGGGGAGCACTGGGGGGCACCAGAGTACAGTGCGTGCACTGCAGGGTCACCTGCAGCTCCAGCCAGCTGGGTGGCTGTGTCCGTGTCCCGTTGACGAAGGTCCTCCTCAGCCGTTCCTCACAGTAGGGGGCATAGCCAGGTGGTCCGCCATGAATGAAGTTCCGAAGGAACTATGTGGGCAAACCAGGTAAGGCAGCCCCTCCCCTCAGCCAGCCTCCCCACCAACCATAGTGGCACACTCGAGACTGCTCATCGAGGCAGCCAGGCTGCCCACCCTTCTCTCTCCAGCTGTGGTTCTCCATGGTGCTTGGACCAAGGCCAGGAACTGTGCTTGGGCCACAGAATCACACAGTCCAGTGCCACCTGCGGTCCTCCAGGCCTCATGCCCTACCCCACACAGGCCACTATCCCTCTGCCCAGCAGAAGTGTCCTCTGGGACCCAGTCTAGATGGACACCACCCCTTTCACCCTCACAGCACCAGCCAGCACCCAGGCCTGACACTGAGTTGGATTGAGGTGCCTGCCCAAGACATGGCCCAGGGCCTAGGACTCAACCTAACTAGAGCAGGGCTAGGAGAGGACAGAGCCAAGTGGTGATTTCATGGGCTGAGGGACTCCAGGCTGGGGCTGGGCGGGTGCCCCTGCTGGGCTCTTTCCCACAGCACTGGGACAGGACCCCTCTATCCCAGACCCTCTCTTACCTTGACAAACTTCTCTGAGGGGGCAAAGCAGCCCACACAGAGTGACACAAGGATCCAGCCACGGGCATAACTGCTCTTGGACGGGTTGTGGGTGAGCTGCTTGCTGATCTGGCAGTAGATCTCATCCCTGTGTGGGAGGGGTCACCTCAGAGGAGCAGCCGACCCCTCCTAGCCAGCTGGTGCCACTTGCCCAGGTCCATTCTGGAGGAGTCAGCATGGGGCCAGATGGGGAGCCCCAGCTGAGCAGCCACCAAAGGGAGCACTGACGGGCACCACAGCCTTGTCCAAAGGGACAAGACCAAGCAGAAGCCCATTCCCAACTCCAGTCCAGAGGCCATAGCCAGGCCCTGTCTGGAGACTCGGCACAAAGGCCGTACTGAGAAGCCCAGCCCAGCTCTTCCTCATCCCCGCCCCCCAACCCCACAGACAAATTTGCTTCTCCAACCCCAGCCCACAGTCAGGCCAGTGGGGACAGCTCCTACCGACGCCAAGGGGTCTTGGGAGCAGGAGGACCAGGGACGCGCACCTAAGTCCTAATGCTTGGGTATTTCAGCAGTGAAATTAAAACCAGGAAAGTAATTTTTTATTTTCATTTGAAAATGATCCTTCCATGATTTCTGTACAGAAAAATAAGCTGAGGCTTAGAAAAAAGAAAAAACTAGGACAGGGCATGGCACAGTGAGGCTCTGGTGAAGGGTAGCTGCCCTGGTCACTGCTGCAGTGACACTTCTTCCATCTGCAAGGCTTTGAGTTCTGCACACCCAGAAACAGGGACGGACCACCGGGGGCGTGCCTGCTTGTCTTCCTTTTCCAAGGCCAGGAAGAAGGATTATTTGCTTCTGTGGCTTTCATATTTTGAGAGTTCATGGGCCAACAGACTTCAATACATTCTTGAAGTTGTCAGCTTTTTACGGGAACACAAACATTGTGCACATGCATTATGCACACACACACACACACACACACACACACCCTGAGCACTATCCTACTCATTTCATAAAACAATGGCCATTTTAAATACCCAAAGAATTAAAATGACAGCCAAAAGAGCAATCCTTTAAGTAAGTAAGTAAGTGTGGCTTTGGTTCCCAGCCTATTGGAGACAAGTGAAAGCCTACCTCCTTCCAGTGGAGTTTCCAACCTGACCCACTGACTTTACAGACTGAGAGACCGAAGCCAGGAAAAGGCAGGATCAGCCTTCCGACAGCACCACGATTATTTCCCTTTGCAGCCCAGGCCTGGAGGACCAGCAGCCACAGAGCCAAACACAGACCTCTGGGCTCCCTCTGTTGCCAAGGTGATGGTGCCACACTCAGCAGCCTAAAGGCCTCGGGCCCCGTCAGGAGTGGGGCACCCGGTGTGGCCCTGCTGTGCTCTGGCACTGACCGCAGCGCGGGCCGCAAGATGCCGTTGCCGATGATGAAGTGCAGCTTCTCCAGGTTGGAGGTGGGCCGGTCCTCCAGCATGCTGTTGCCCTGCACTGTGGACTCCCCATCATGCAGCCTCTTGGTCACCTGGACCAAGGGGACAGGTGTGACCAGGGCTGGCGAAGTTCAGGGTGCTGCCCCTGCCAGCCAGGGTCCCGGCCTCACCCTACAGCCCAGGAATAAGCCCACCAGCTTCTGAGATACAGCTCATCTGCAGCCTGCTCGATGCCCTGCACCCAGCCCCCCAGCCCAGGCAGGCCCTTCCAGCCAGGTGGGCCCTGCCCCTCGGGTTCTGAGACCCCACTTCGCTGGGATGGGCCCCTCGGACATCTCTGGCCCCAGAGTGCAGCCTGGGTTCCAACTGTTGCTCATTCAGGCCCCAAACCTTGTTCTCTGGGGATAAGTGGCCCTCCCTGGTCCCACATAGACACAGCAGCAGCCCACTCTGCAGGCACAGTGAGAAGTGAGGGCAGGAGTGTGTGGTGCAGATAGGATGGGTGGGGAAGGTCCTGCACCCTCCTCCCAAGGCCCCGCAGACCAGGCACTTTCTCGCCTAGGCCCCTTGTTATAGAGCAGTATAGAGCAGGGATTTAAATTTGACTCTATGTGGCTATGAGACTAGAGAGGACAGGACAAGGGCAAAGGCAACACAGGAGCCCCTGACCTTGAAGTAAGGGATTAAAAAGAGGCTTCCTGGAGAAGGGAACTACCAGGCAGGGAAGGAGGAGGAATTTCCAGGGTGTGTGGGCAGGGTCGGGGAGCTGACCATGAATGCCATGGCCTATGTCTGTCCCATGTGGATCCCTGCAGCGCAGGGGGCTTGGAGCACCAGGGCCAGAATAGAGCTCAGAAGGTGAGGGGACCGAGTGAGGGGCTCAAAGCCACCAGTGGTCTTGGTGCTCCTTCCAGGAGCCTGTGACCGCCACAAATTTCCCACGTCTGAAAGATCCTCACATCAAATGCCATGTGGGATGACTGGCAGAAAGCACCCCCCCCACCATCTGCCACCAGACCCTCGCCAGCTCTGGCTTCCTGCTCTAGGAAGCCCCTCTGCTACAGAGCCCAGCCTCATTCACTACCTTTTGCGCACTCTGCTAAACCCAAGCATCTACCATTGTCATGCCCTTGGGGACAGGTAGTGTTGTCCACTATTGTGGGTCCCAGCTCAGCCAGGTGACAGCCTAGCCCTCCCCCTCGGTACTGTGGTACTGCGCTAAGATGCCAGACCCGGTCTGCTCCCACCTCCTCTGTGAGCTTAGACTTCTTCTTCAAGGTCAAGTGTACCAGCTTGTGCCTCACGCTGCTCTTCTTCTGCCCTTCAGGGAGCTGGGCCTGCAGGACCAACAAAGGTCAGGGCCAGATGACTGCACAGCAAGGACACAGTCACTGGGCAGTGGGGCTATGCTGGGGACCATCACGCCTCCACACTGATATCTACGGGACACCGCACACGGCCACCCCCATCCAACAGGAGAGAGGACAGCAAGCTGCCTGGGTCCCTGCCAAGTTACCACAGGTGCTGGTTCTGATGACAAAGCCTGTCTGCTCTGCCACGTGGCCCCTCAGTTATGCTCAGAACTTTACAGTTTGCAAAACTTGCATACTTTTGCTCCCACAAGTAAACAAAGGCAGGCAGGCTGGGAGTGAGCACTGAGGCAGGGAAAATTGTAGGATGCACTTCTGCCAATGGCATTATCCTCACTGGCCGCGGAGGGCCACCTGCTAGGGGCACCCTGGCCTCACCTCCCCCTCGCCCTGTAGGGCCTGCAGCTCCCTTTTGTACGTCTTCTTGCCCAGGGTCTCATAGATCTTGGTCATCACGGGGATCTTCTCACTGCCATCACTCATGGCTGTGTGGTACTTGGGCTCTGGGAGGTCCCCCATGAACCGGAGGACGGTGATCCAGACTGCCAGTGCCGCCTGGGAGCAGAGCACATGTAGGAGAGCCAGGGTTGAAGACATGCGTGAGCTGTGGGCATGACCCGGGGTGTGGGGAGAGAGCTGGAGAAATTCCAGCCTGGGTCTAGCCCTCGGGCCCAGGCCCACTACCCTGGAAGAGCCCCCAGTCCCAGCCCTGGCCCTGCACAGGCGGGCCTCACCAGCTGGTCACCCTCGTCCTCATGGTACAACAGCGGCTGTTTGAGCGGCCGCCGCGTGTAGGAGTGTGTTGTCGTGCCCTGGAAGTAGGTGGCAGCAAACTTGGCGAATTTGTACTCGGAGAGGTCCTCCTCGTCCTCGTCAGGCAGTGGCAGGGCTGCATCCAAGTCTTCCTCCACCATCTCCCTCCGCCCTCGCTCCAGGTCCTGATGGACACAGAGGGATCCCTGCTGTGTGGGCCTGGCCCCAGGCAGGAAGGCCCAGGGCTGAGGTGGGCTGGGCTGCCACTCCCCAGCCTGTCCCCAGAGAGCCAGCTCCTGCTCCATGAGGCAGGGGCTCTGTTGGTGTCCAGTGCCCAAACAGAGCTGACACATAAGCCCCCAACAGTGAATGGAAAGATGTTTGCGGACAGCCCTGGAGGGCAACAGTGACTGGTGCAAGTTCACTTGGCAGGTACCTGTAGTCCCCTGTCCTGGTCATCATTCCTGCCCTCAGCTCCAAGGGCCCAGGGGGTTTTCATGCAAAGGAACACCAGGGGAGGGAAGGCTGGGCCCTGACCCCAGCCTGGTACCTCAAAGCCACTTGGTGCCTGGCCCTCCTGGCCTGGCAGGCCACCCGAAGTCCCCAGGAAGCCAAACATCTTGTCCACCATGTCCGAGTGGTTGATGGGCTCGTGGCGGGCCCGCTCCATTCGTTCCAGCAGCTCCTTCTTCCGCCGTGCCTCCTCCTTCTCCTTCAGCTCCCGTTCCGCATCCTCACGGGCCAGCTGGGCCAGGCGCTCCTGGAGGTGGGTGACACAGAGGAGACAGGATGGGCATCTGTGCCACAGCACCCGGAGACACGCTCTCCTTGGGGTGCCTGAGGGCCCAGCAGGGCCACCCAAGCACACAGAGGGACTGCCTCCACGACCCGTGCTGGCTGCTGCACTGGACTTGGCCTGTGGGCCCTGGACAAACCCAGGTGGTAAAACTGCCCATTCCATCCTCAGAGCCGAGCTGGGGGCAGCCCCCGAGCACCCGCTTCACACCACACCAGCCCTGCAGTCCATGGCCTTGGGGCTGGGGCTCTGGACAAATGCCGTAAGAAATACACCATGAGCTGCATCAGTGACAGTCACATTTTAAAAAGTAAAAGGAAGTAAAATTACCTTAATAATGTCACTTAATACTTACTCCCGATTGCCATCCTAACATGTAATCAACACTATGCACATCATCCTGAGGTGTTAGGTACCCTTTTGCTCACTCAGGCTTCAGAAGCCAGTGTGCGCTTCGCTCTTACAGCACTGTGCCACCGGGATGAGCCACCTTTCATGTGTCAGTAGCGCTTATGGGCTTTGGTGCTATCCCTGGAGCGGGGCTCTCATGGCCAGCATGGCAGGCACTGTGGGGCGCAGACCCTCTTCCCTGGAGCCCTTCCTTCCATTCTTTCGCCTGGCTCAGACCCAGCCCCAAAGCAAAGTTCAACCAAGGCGTACCTAGTGGGCCTGGGAAGGGAGGAGTGCTGCAGGGACAGGGGACAAGGGGCTCTCGATGCAGAGAGCAAGGGCCTGGCAGCGGCCACCGGAGGCCCCCCGCCCTCCGCCCACCTGGTGCTTGCGCTCCGCCTCCTCCTTGGCCTTCTTGGCGCTCATCTCCTTCCGCAGCTTTTCCTCTTCTGCCAGCCGCATCTTCTCTGCTTCAAGGCGCCGCAGGTACTGAGGCAAGAAAGCCAAGTGAACATCAGAGATCGTATATGTCACAGCACTTGCTGCCACCTCTACCCCGGCCCTGAGTTCTGGACCTGTGAGTGACTGTGTCAAGTACTTTGAAAGCTATGGAAACAGGCAGCTGAGAAGTTCTCAGGGTCACACATAGGTGGAGACATGGGACCCCAAAGCCATGGCCTCCTGAAGATGCACAGGGGAGCCTGGGGCCCCAGTCCTGCCTTTGGTTGCAAAGGTAGGTGGGGGATCTGAACCCAGTCCTATGTACTTCTCAGGGCAGAATAGCCACAGGTCCCCCCAGGCCTTGGCTGCACATACTTTTGGGGCCCTCACCTCGGCCCTGAGGCGCCGGTGTAGCCTGCGGGCAATCATGCCACGGGCATATGCCTGCACAGTAAGTACAGCCCAGAGGCGGTGGCGGAAGGCCTTGCGCACCAGATAGGCCCGGCATCGGGCCTGGAACTCTATGATGCGCTGGCGGGCCAGGTGGTACTGTTGGTGCAGCTTCCGGGAGCGATGCAGGGCCTGCAGCCGCAGGAAGCCCAGGCGCATCTGCAAGGACAAGATGTGCTCAGAACTGTGCCCAGCTGGACAGCCCTGCCACAGGAGCCCCCACTGCAATGGCCTCTGCTGGCACACTAGCCCTGCCATCTCTGCCAGAAGGAGGAGAGCCCCTGCACTTCAGGCTGCCTCCCTGGGACCAGGGGGTGGGGCGGGGGCCCAGAGTGCAGCCCTGACTCTCTGAGATGGAACTGAAGGGATCCCAGCCTTAGACCAGGGGCTGTGACCATCAGCTTGCTTCTTGTCCTGTCCAAGTCCAGGCTCCCTGAAGAGGCCCCTGGTGACCTGGCCATTCTGGCTGCTTGAGTTCTTTGATAACCCCAGTGTATTCACAACCCACCAAAACATTCCAGAAGAAAAGCAATGAATGTTGTTGACCAGATGAAAATAGCCACAGAACTCAACCCGGGCTGTGGCTGGACGGAAGCCAGGGGCTGGCTGGGGTGCACCATCTCAGGGCAGCGGTCTGTAGCCTGGGCACGAGGTGCAGGCATGGTGAGGCTCACCAACTCATAGTTCCTCCTGCAGTGGTGGCCCCGCCAGTGCCTCTGAATCAGTGTGGCAGCATTCTTCAGCTTCAGGAAGTTGGACCTGGAAGCAGTATTGACAGGGCGAATCGCAGGGCAGAGAGCTGAGCCTGGAGGCAGCCAGCATTTGGGGCTCTAGAATCAGGAGTGTGCACTCCACCTTCTCGGTGACCCCTCAACCTTGGGCGAGGCACAGAATCTCTCTGTGCCTTAGCATCTTCCTCTGGAAAGGGGGTAGCTTAGTGCCTGCCATTCCAGCCTCACAAGCTCCATGCATCGACTCATTAAAGCAAATGTTCAAAAGGCCGGTGTTAAATGAGTACGCTGTGAGCAAATAGTAAATGAACTAATATAAAACCGGGAACTTGGAACCATCAAACTCCTTCATTTTAGGGATGAGGAAGTTAAGACTTGAGGCTGGAGTGACAGCCCATGTCTCTGACTCTAAGGAGTCTTGATACTCTGCTTCTATGCAGTAGGCAGCTCTTCCACATCACAGTTATCTCCAGTCTGGCGGATGACAGGCAAGTCCCCACACTGGTGTTCATGTCAGAGGGCAGCGGCCACACAAATGTGTGTGCATGCAGGCCAAGGTACAGGAGCTGGTCAGGACACATACCTGTCTTTGAACCCCCGGATGACCTTCTGGAGGAGAATGACCCTGTCAGTGATGGCCTTGTCCCGCTCCACCTCTAGTAGCATGTCATGGTGGTCCTAGAAGGAGCGCCCCCAGTGATATCTCCTCCAAGGGCACTGCTCAACCCAGGTGAATATTCAGTTCCTTCCAGAGCCCAACTCCCAGGGCCCTGCAAGCTCCCAGGCCTGCTCAGGCCATACCCCATGGGGTGGCCTCTGACACCACTAAAAGTTCTGCCTGTTTCCCAGGGCCTCACCCAAAGGAGCACAAGGGGCTTCATTTCACAGGATGGGAGGAGAGGACCCAACCCTCATGTATCCTGGCTTCATCCTGTCGCCATTCTGCCACGGCCCTCTGCTGCCCACTCCCCAGGGCTGGCCCCTGGACTCTCACCAGAATCTTGAGAGCAGCCCCCTCGATAGGGGTCTCCTGGCTCCTATTACCCCTGCCCTGGTCCTCCCTTACATTCAGCCAGTGATGGGGACCCAGTGACACCACACAGCACCTGGCCCAACATGGGCTCTTCACCCTGTCACTCAAGATGCCACAGGATCCAGGTCCTGCTGATACTTCCGGCCTGTTCTCCTACTCACTCCTCCCAAGTCTTACTCAAGCTGGATGGCTTCCTTGGCTTACTCAGTAGACACGCATGTATCACTTTGTAAGCCAGCACTGAGTTCAATTCCAGGGTAGTGTCTCAGCAGCCCAGGCAGACAGGGCCCTGCCTCTGGGCAGGTGAGTCTCATAGAGGACTGTGACAGTCTATCAAACTGTCACAGACATACAGAGCATGGTGGAGAGAAGCTATGGGTCTAGGACTTCATCATGAGTAATGAATAAGTGAGTGAATGAGACTTAGATCTTTATTCTCAAAACAGTGCCTTTCCTGAAAAGCCTAGAAAGGGAAGAATGGGGACACGTCTCTGAGTTTTCTGGCATTGGACCCCACCAGGCTCCCGTCCTGCTCAGCTCTGCTGACTCTGGGGCCTGAGTCCATCACATGCAGGCTGGAAGCCCTGCCCTCTGCTTCCCAGCAGCCTGACCAAGGGCCATGCACACCTCCTGTCTGGGCCTATGATGTGTGACCAGGGTATGCCCTATGCCACAGGGCTACTGGGATAAGTGAGATCACAGAGAAATGCCCCACTCAGACATGGTGGCACTTACGGGTTACAGAGATGGGGGCATCGGCACATGTACTCATTGAGGAAATGAGGGCTTGAGGAGGTGAAGGACTGACTCACAGCCCCTCAGCTCCAAGGAATAAGACCAGTTGGTCCTCAAAAGCCCCATGCCCCTACAGCTGTCTTAGCCCTTGGCCCTGCCCCATACCAGCCAGGAGCCCAGCCAGTCAGGACAGGGTGAGATCTAGCACAGTAGAAATGGAAATGGGGAAGGCCACGCTTCCCCACTGCAGCTGCCCTGGCATGGCCCACTCCTGGCACGTTCTCCAAGCCATGACTCCCCAGGCCCTGCTTCCTGTCCCTTCTCCATGACCCAGGCAGCTGTGGGCACCAGGAGCTCGAGCTGCTGAGCTCAGAGTGCCTAGGACAGAGCCACGGATGGGCTGACCACAGCCTGCAGAAGCCTGCCCAGCAGGAAACCACAGGAAGGGACCTGAGATCCACTCTAGACCCCACCCCAAGACCATCCCACTTTCTGGATAAGAAAAGAAGGCAACAATAGCCAGTGACTTGGCCAAAGGCCCTGCTGATAAATACAGGATGAGGATTTGAATTCAGACCTCCAGCTATGCACCTACCAGATAGAAAGGCTCAGGCCTTCAGCTTCCAGCCTGCGGTCAGGGCTGTGACGTGAGGCCCCACCCAGGGTGGGAGTTCACAGTCCCAGGGCAGACCCCAACAGAGCTTGTGCTCACCTTCAGAAAGATCTTGGTTTTGCCAATCTGCCAGTCATCATAGGTGCCCAGCACCACCTCAGCAATGCGCTGGCATGTCCCCCGGAGGTCTCCCTGGAGAGGGGTACAAGAGCATAGGCAGCTTTGCCAGTTAGAAGACCCTGTGTCCTTGCCACAGCTCTGCCTGACTGGCTGCAGGACCCCAGCCAGGTCCCCACTTTTTGCAGCACCACTCATGGCTGTCTCAGTCTGATCATGCCCGCCACAGCTTCAGAAGTCCCGCCATGTGTCCCAATATGTTTGGGGTGCCATGCTCAGCTCACCATCCTAAGGTGGGACTCAGGCACTTGCTCTGCCAGAACAGGGTGCTCCCCACATGACCTGTGCACTTCGCCCACCCGTACCTGCTTGTAGGCTGGCTTCACACCAGGCAGCAGCACACGGTAGCGCTCCACAAACTCCACAAAGCTGTAGCGGATGGGGTAGCCCGCACGGCGGATCCGGATTGTCTCCATCATGCCCGAGTAGCGCAGCTGCCGCACACACAGGTGCCTGTCAAATAGCTGCCGGGTGCAGAGCCAAGGGTGTCAGGGTGAGCTGTGAGCACTTTGCCTAATTCCAGGCAGCGCTGTCCCTGTGGCGACCTCTGGATTTGTAGTTATTCAGACAACGTGCTAGGATTTTGCCCAGGGCAGCGGAGGAAACTGCCTGTCAAGTCTGTGGCCCACCTGATGTCAAAGGGCCTTGGTATTGAGCTACATCCCCAGCTCTTTTTAATCCCCCCCCCAAGCAGGGTCTCACTAGGATGCTTAGTTGACAGGGCTGGGCTCAAATTTTTCAGTCCTCCTGCTCAGCTTCCTAGAGTGCTGGGATTACAAAGTTGTTTGTTGTGACGGCCACAGGGCAGAGCCAGCCTTGGGTTGGGGAGGGGATGAGGAAAGAAAGGAGAAGGCAGGCCCTGGGCTACAGCTAGACTCAGGGGCAGGGAGATCAGGCTGGGCTTCATCCCTGGGTGACAGGAGCCAGAGAAAGCCTGGGGCAGTGAGTGGCGCCTGGATTTGCTCGAGACCCTTGTCACTGAGGCAGAAAGGTAGAGGGGGCAGGGGCAGCACAGGGATCAGTGGAGGCAGGAGACTGAGGATAAGATGCTGCCATGATCCAGGCCACAGAGGCCATGCCTGAGCTGAGAAGGGCTTCCAGGGCATCTCAGGGCTAGGGCACCCAGCTGTCCTGGCCTCTGTCCTTCTGGGCTCCCTGCACTGAGTGTGCGAGAGCCCCTCAGCCCCAAGCCCCACTGGGGCAGGCCTTACCCTCTGGAACCTGATTTCCTGCCAGGGACAGAGTGTGCAGATAGTTACTTCCGCAGCTGTTTCCTCTCCCCCAGGGCCACTTTCCCCGCCTTCCTTTCCTCCCTCCTGGCCCAGACCTCAGGGCCCAACTTTCCCTGGGCTTCCCCAGGCCTCTGGGTAAACAACACCTCTCACCGCCTGGCAGTGGAAAGAGAGGGCTGTTGGGTCTAGGCCTGAACCCTTAGTACCCTGAGTCCCCATCCTGCATCTCCAACCTGGGACACAATCTCCTCCTCAGAGGCCGTTGCAAAAGCTGAATGAGGCTGTTCCAGGAACACAGAAAGGGCCCAACAAATATTATTCTTGAAAGTATAAGAATAATATTCATTTCTGAGGAGGGCCCCAGTTGGGGACCTGAGGAAGGAGCCTCCCAGGAGGAGGTAGGTGGAAGGAGGGGCAGAGGCACAAGCCACCTGGCCCCCCATGGAGCACCCACTAGGTGCCAGGCAGCAGGCATGCACCACTGGTGCTCAGGGGCTGGGTAGAAGATCCCGTTTCTATCCACAAGGAAACCGAGGCTTGAGGGGGCCAGCAACAGGTCTGCAGGTGCCCATCCTACTTGCTCCCTGCAGCGCACCTGCTTCTCCAGTCAATGGTGGTCTTCCCCAAGCCCTCGGTACCCACCATTCTCCCAAATGGGAGGGGGTCTTGCAGCCCCACGACCCTCACCCTGCCCAGACCACCCTGGCCCCCACCCCTGCGAGGCCAGGCCCTCACCATGGGCTTCTTGAACTCATTAGGCTTGATGCAGCGCACGAAGAAGGGCTGGCAGGCGCCCAGGGTGCGCATGAGCAGCTCCAGCGACCGCTTGAACTGGCTGCTAAGCGTGGGCGAGCGCTTCCTGGTCTCGGCGCCCTGGGGGGATGGACACACTGATGGGAGGGGCTGTGCCTGGCCCTCCCACCTTCCAGTGGCCGCCCAGATGGAGGGAGGGAAGCTGGGTCAGCAGGGTTCCCTGTGACCCCTTCCCCCTCTCTGGCTAGAGCTTGGACCCCAGAGGCCCCTTTCGGGAGTCTTCCAGGATCTCCCCTATGCCCAGGTCCCTCCTGCTCCGGTTTGCTGGAGCACCCTCGGCCAGACTGTCTCTATGTCCCACAACTCCCCTGAGCATGCTGGGGACAGCTCAGAGCTAAGAGCTGCACAAAGCTAAATTTAAACCCTGGCCCACTGCTTCCTAGTGGCCTCAACCGGATCACCAAAAGGGTCAGTCTTCTCCTTAGAAAAGAAAGTCTTATCTGCAACCCACCAGGGCAGAGAAGAGGGTCAGAGGTCAGGGTGTGTCTCAATAAACAGCAACTTAGGATGGTTCCTGGCCTCTAGAAATCATGGAGGAGGAGGAAGGATGAAGAGAGGGAGGGTAGATGGCCTGTGACCTTCCTGCTTGTGGGATTATCCCGGCGCAGCAGGTTGGGGAGGAGCGGGCAGTCCTGGCAAGCCTCCTAAGGCGGCACAGAGGTGGCTCCCTCAGGGCCTCTGACCCTAAGGTCCACAAGGGGTCTGCACTCCCCCAGCTCCCCAGGGTGACCAGTCACACCCCTCTGCACCCCCTGCACTTTTAGGGCTCTCTTCCAGAATATTATGAAATGGGAGGAGATGGTCTAACAAGAACCCTGGTTCTAGCCCAAGCATTTTCATGTTACTGATTTCCTGGCAACTTTCATTAGGGTGAGAATTTCTGAATTTGATCATTACTGTAAGATTTTATATTCTTAGAGATGCAACTTCACTTTGCGTCCCCGAGCATGAAATTCAAAGGTGCAGCTGGAGAAGTCTGAGGATTTGGGGACAGTCATTTAGACCATGCTAAATGCAGACTAATGAAACCCTCCAAGAAAGAGCAAATATTTGCAATTCTAAAATATGGCTGCTTTCTGTTTTAATTTTATTTGGAAGAGGCCCTGGGTTGTCAGTGAATCCCATCCAGCCCAGCACTGGGTGACCCCCTGCCCCTCCTGCAGGCTGAGCTGCCAGGTTGGGCTGTACCCAGTCATTGCTATGGCACTGCCGGCAGTGGGTCCACAGGCACATGGAGCACGCATGCCATCCGAGCACAAGTGCACACACACACCTCATCTTTGGTTTCAGGCATGCAGGAAATACTGTTTTCTGGCTGTCTTCTCTGCCAGGCCATGAGCCCCTTAGGGACAGGTTGGTCAGCCTTATTGCTGTGGCACTGGGGCCCGCGACATGACAGTCAGCACTTCATTCAACTGTTGTATGGTGGACTGATTCCTAGCATTGTCCCTGGACTCAAAGAACTTGTCACCTCCCAGCTATTCAGGCCCCAAAACAAGAAATCGTCCTCCACACCTCTTGCATCCAGCATATCAGCAAATCTTACCAGGCTCCACCTTCGAACTCTTCATAACCTGACCCCTACTCCAAGTCCTCCAGTGACTCCCAGTTCACCCCAAGGAAAACAAAGTCCAAGTAAAAACCCACAATCTGCCCAGAGCGTCTGCTCTCAGTGACCTCTGCACTCCAGCATGTTCATCTCTTCCAGCTCCTCCAGCTCCTGGGCCTTCCTAGGACACACCAGGTAGGCTTGGGGCAAAGAGCACCCCGGAGTGTCTGTACACACCATCCTTCTCCCCGCCAAGTCATTCCTCCAGAAGCACAGGGCTGGGGTCCTTGGCTCCTGCCATCTTCCCAAGAGGCCTTCCCTGGCCCCTGTACAAAGCTGAGGGGCCTACTCCCTCATTTCTGCCTCGCTGGCCTTTCTCCATGCCGTTACACCAGCCAGCATGTTTTACTTATTTTTTGGCTTATTAACTGTTCCTTCCTTCTGCTAGAATATGCTTCATGACATATTTTTTTTTCTATTTTGTCCACTACTGAGTCACCAGGGCCTAGACCAGAGTCAGACAGACAATATTCACTCAATAAATATTTGTAGATTGGATAAGTGAGTGGGTGAATGGACGAGTAGGATTGATGAGGCTGGAGGATCTGCTCTCACAGCTTCTGTCATTTGGGTTTCCTTGAGGGAAAGGCCATTCTTCCTGGTATTGTTTTTCTGGAAGAATCTGTAGATCTTTGGGAATAGGGTAAAAAATGAACCCATGTTAGATGGCTCTGTGGAGGGGAGCTAAGAGAAGACAGTGAGTGTGATGCTGGAATCCGTCAAGGACCAGACAAGTGACAGGTAGAAAGCTGCCTGTGTAAGGCACAGACAGATGTCCTGTGGACAGAGGGCCCCAGGACACATGGCTAGGGTCAGCCACTAACCAGAGAGCACCGCCACCGTGGTGGCAGAGCTGCCTCCTCTCAGCTTCCCTGGTTCCGTTATCAGGGATGGGTGGGGTGGGCAGGTGTGGTCCGAGCACCATGGGGAGCACACGCAGAAGCCAAAGGATAAAAACTCCGGGGTTGGGGACCTACACAGATGGGCACGGATATGCCAGGAAGTGCCATGAGCGTTTGTCCCCAAAACAGCATTGCGATAATGGCACTGCCATTGACTAAACTGTGGCTCAGTGTTTCACAATGAGCCAGGCTGATGTCCTTCCTCCTGTAGAAGGGCAGTCGTGTTTCCAGCACTGACAAAGCATTTCCATTTCCTGGATGTGGCATTTCCAGATTTGGCACAGTGTGATGCAAAGACTTGGAAAGCTCCCTTCAGTCCTCACTTGTATGTCGCAAGGCCTTCAGCTGCTCCAAGACAGAGAGCTGGCTTCCAACTCTTGTCATATCCCATGCTGTGTGACCTTGAGCCCTTTTGCTTCCTGCACCCCAGGTTCCTTAGCTGCAAAGTTAGAGTACTGGTATAACTACCCACAGGGTCCAGTGAGGTGATTAAGATGGTAATAGAAGTGCCCAGGAGAAGTGACAGCACCAAATCTGTCATTGCCACCCTAACTCTCTGCCCTCGAGACTGGGGCCTTCAGGACAGTCTCGTTTTCTGTGCCTACACCTCCACGCAGGTCCTTGGAAGACAGGTGCTCATCTCGAGGAGGAGAGAGCCTTAGATCAGAAGCACGCAGAGAGGCCCTGGGTGCCCATGAGAGCACTGGAGATACAAAGGAGAGCCAGGCGGGAGAACAAGCAGGTCCACCCAGAGCACTAGGGATGTGCCACGAAGCCAGAGGGATGGACAGCGGCTGGGCAGAGGAGAAGAGCAGGTGGCAGCCTGGAGCCACACCTGCTCTCTCTAGTGCATCCCTACACATGTGGGCTTTGGCCAGAGCCCTCTCTGAGGTGGGCCCTGTGTGCACCCATGACCTGGCTTGCAGTGAGCTGGAGAGGGAAGACCAGGGGGGTCTTGGGCCCAGAAGAGCTGCCAATGTCTAGAGAAGTGCCCTACTCCTGGCCTGCGGGTACCCTGGCCTGCTGCAGGGTGCTGTGAGCTGCTCCAGAGCTCTGTGACAGCTGGCAGCAGGAGGCAGAAAGACTCGGCACTGGGCCAGTCATAGGGGATGTCAGCACTTGAGACAGGGAGGCGCGCTCTGGCTACGAGCACCTGTGGGACCTGAAGGACTTGGGAGCCACGACCTGAAAGCAGTGGTCAGGACACCAGGCAACAGTGGCTTCTGGTCCCAGCAGGCTGTGCTGGGGATGAGTTGCACCCCTTCCCTGACCTCAGTCTCTCACCTGCAAAATGCAAAAATGACCACTTGTGCTTTCTCTTTGAGGACCTGACTGAGTCACAAGGCTGGTGGGAGGAGCAGAGACTCAAGGGAGTGGGGTAGAGGGGCTGGAAGCCTGGGCCCACAGGACCCTGGAGCAAGTCCTGCCCCTCAGGACTCGGTTCTGCCCTTCAGAATCAGAGATGCTTGTAGCACACACAACATCAGCAACGAAAAACCCAAACCAAAAACCACAACAAATACCACTTCACAAAAGAAAACACCAAAAAACAAGAAAAACACTCCAGAAAAGTAGCAAAAGCCCAGTCCTTTACCCATGGGGCTGGACCTCTCCCACTAGGCCCCAGGCTGGGGCTTTTACCTTTGCAGAAGCCGCTGCCTGGCGGAGACTGCCGGATGAATAACCACAGAGAAACTACAAGGGGAACCACAGGCAGGTGAGATGGGAGGGTGGGGCTGAGGACCAGGGGTCAGCACGCCTTGGGTGAGAGCTGGGGTCTCACCCTGCGACAGCTGGCAGCCCAGAGATAGCTCGGGCAGCTGCGCAGTGGCTGAGGGCCGGGGGCTCTGCCCTCCCCAAAGCCTTTCCTTGGCACCTCCAGGGAGCCATGGGGCAGGAGGAACACCTGAGATAAAAAGACAGGCTAGATATGTGGCTTGGGTGTGCAGCACTTGGCGTGCATGAGGCCCTAGGTGTGATCTCCAGCACTGCAAAAAAGTCCAAATAAAAACTCAAAAAGTGTAAGCAACCCTGCAGAAGGAAAGCCCACCAGATGCCAGCTGGGGTCTAGAAAGGAGGGGCAGTCACCGCCTTCTCTGTGGGTCCGAGGCGGCACTGCGCACCCTTTGTGCCAACAACTGCATGCCATGCCCATCCTGTATCCTTGAGGCCTTTCATTCCTCTTGACTGCTAGAGGCCAGGGGTAAACTGAGTCCCGAGCAGCCTTGGCTCTGTGACCTCTCGTGTGGCTCTTCTCTGGGGCTTGTCCCCCTGGCCACACCAAGATGAGCACAAGAGGACCAGAGGGGAACATTATAGAGGCCTCTCTGGGCCCCTCCTGGAATAACAGCAAAGCCCTATTGTCCCTATTCTGCAGCCCAGAAGCCCAGGTAAAACTGTTGGACAAGGCAGGACTTGACACAGGCCTGGCTTGGTCCCCACCTCACCCCCCCACCCCACCCCCACAGAATGCCACACAGCCTTACCATGGCGACATCGGCTTGGAAGATCTGCTTGATGAACTTATTCCGGGAGGAGTGGACCAGCTGGATTATGTCCCCATGCAGGGTGTCCCGGTTCTTCTCCAGGAAACCTGGACAGCGGCACAGAACAGTCATGCCACGCCAGCTCTGGCAGCCTCACCAAGACCACCAGACTGAGGCCTCCCCAGATCCCCAGTGTCTGAGCCAGGAGGATCCTGAAAATTCACCTAGTGTAACACACACTTCACAAGGGGGCACACTGGATCCTGGAGAGGACAGCACCTTGCCAAGATCACAGAGGAAGTAAGAAGCCACACTCTCACCATGCCATCATCCTCCCAGGCCAGTCCCAGAGGGCACGAGGTCTTGGTCTCCAGGACAGAAAGAGGCCACCTTCCTGTGTGACCTACCCCAAAGCAACTAGGAACCTTTTGAACTAAGATATCAAAGCCCTTGTTAAGGAAGCATGTCTCCTGGGAGAAGGTCCATGTTGCTTCAGTGCCAGCTAACAAGAAAGGGACCCACTACAACTGCCTGATAGCTGAAGAGTATATTATGTTTGACAAAGTCTCTTACAATCCCTCGCATATGTGGAGGAGGGCAGGATTATCTTTGCCATCCTACAGGGAGGAGAGGGAGCTAAGAGTTGCCCAGCAGCATACTGCAGTCCATGCCAGAGCTAAGAAGCCAACCTAGGATGCCTGGGGCCAACCAGAGAAGCTTCCTATGCCAGAGTCTCCAGGAAGGCTGCCATTCACAGGAGTAGGAACTAGTACACTAGGGTGGCACAGAAGATGGGGTTCTCACCACTGAGGATGCCTGAGGGCGTGGCCCCACAGAGCCAAGGACTTGGGCTGCCCTGGATGGTAGGTGACAGTGCAGCTGTCTTCATGTCTAGCTTCAAAATGGCACAGCTGCACAACCCCATGAGCAAAGAAGATGCAGGCGCAGCCCCTTCGACACTCACACCTGGCCTTGGGGCTGGGCAGGTCTGGTGGGAACAGGGCTGGTTCTCCCTGGGTGAGCATCCAGTCGGATGTGCCAGGTCATACAGGGAGAGTCAAGCGCCCCGCAGGCCTGTTTCTTCATTTTCACAGAGCTCTGCACCCAACAGGGTTCAAGGCAAGAACTCCACTGACTGCACACCAGAGCACGCGGCTGCACCGCGCACTGTAGCCAAAGTGGATGCAAGGCTAGGGCCAGCAGCAGAGGAGCACATATAGGAAATGCGGTGCTGCCATGCGACGGACAGCCCCTCAGCCCTAAGAGCACAGGAACTGAGCCAGGCTACAGCATGGCTGAACTCACCCTGTAAGTGAGGCAAGCCAGGCCCAAGACAAATGCTGTAGGATCCCACTCTAGGAGGGACCTAGAAGGGTCACATTCACAGGGACGGGAAGCTGACTGGGAGTGATGAGGGGCTGGGAGTGGGGGGCTAGGAGTCACTGATGGTGGGCGCGGAGTGATGAAAAGGCTCTGGAGATGAGGGCATGACAGCTGCACACCTTGGAACGCACTTAAGGCCTCTGAATTACACCCTTAAAATGGTCAAAATGAGCTGGGCATGGTGGCGCATGCCCATAATCCCAGAACCTGGGAGACAGGCAGGAGGATTGTTGTGAGTTCAAGCCCAGCCTGGGCTACACAGAGTGTTCAAGCCCAGCCTGTACTGTATAGTGAGACCCTGTCTCAAAAAACAAACAAAAAAGGCTAAAATGGTAAATTTTATATATGCTTTACTACAAGTTTTAAGTGTGTATTTTTGAGACCTTTGGAAAAACTAGAAATGAACAGTGTCTCCTGAGTCCTTTCTCTTCTCTGTACTCAAGACCTGGATGGCTTTTTTTTGAGACAGGAATGGGGCACAGGCAGAGACAGACAGACAGACAGACAGACAGACAGACAGCCGACCCTCTTGTACCTTGGGTCTCATAGTAGACGATCCCTGCAAAGTGGTTGATGCCAAACTGGGTCTCATGGTTGTTCTTCGGGGGCACATAGTTGGCGTTGAGTTTGTGCTGGGAATTGAGCTTATGCAACATAGTGGTGTCGGTGCCCTGTGGGATCAGAGAAGGCACTGCTGAGCTGTCCTCTCGCCACACCCTGCTACCTTTTAGCCCGTGCTTTTCACCCCTCTTACGAGCACACACCCACATAGGAGCTCTCTGGGCTCTCACAGTCCTATCTATTCAATGGGAAATTTGGAGGGATACAACCTTGAAAACACATTCCAGCCTGCAAAACTGATTCCCTGTGATTAAAACCCTGGCAGCGACACTTCTTCCCCTTCCAAGACATGTTGCCTTGAGCACCTATTGTGCACCAACTGTGTGCTTAGGGCTTCACTGTTTGGTCTTGGACCGAGCTGATGATAGCTGATTCCCATGTGTCAGATGGTTGCTGCCCTGAAACTGCTCCTGAGATGCCCCGAGAGGTGGTGTCAGCCGAGGAAAGCTGAGCTGAGTGCATAAGGGCACCCCCTCCCTGCCAGCGGGCCGAGGAAGCAGGGTCCACCTTGGGGAACTTGCTCTCCTCGTCGATGAGGGAGATGATGTTCATGGGCTTGTTGGCGATCATGTCTAGGGCGTCCTGGTTGTCAGTGAACTCGATGTGCAGCCAGTCAATGCTCTCCAGGTCGTACTCCTCCTGCTCCAGCTTGAACACGTGCCGCACAAAGAACTGCTGCAGGTGCTCATTGGCCAAGTTGATGCAGAGCTGCTCAAAGCTGTGGGGTACAGGGCTGCATGGGCTGCTGCTCAGGCCCAGCCCTGCCTCCACAAGGAGGCCAGCGACTTGCCCGAGGGCACTCGGAGAGGCAGGGCTGGAAGCCGGCATGCAGGCCCTTTTCCTGTGTCCCTTGGCCTCATGGGAAGCCCACAAAAGCAAGAAGGGGGTGTAATGAGACTGCAAAAGTGATGCTGAAGTGGGAGGGGGGGCCATGAGATCGACTGTCAGGGCCTGACTGATGGCTCAGCTAAGTTGGATGTGTTTTGAGGTTGAGGTGTGGGTTGTTTTTTAGGGATGGGGGCTCTGACAGCTGGGCATTGCAGGAATTAGAGCGAATCCCTAGGGTCACACAGCTGCCAAGTGGAATGGGGATGGCTGCTCCCTGTGCCCAGATCCACCTGTGCCAGTGTCATCCCTCAGCCTTTCACATGACCCCAGGAGTACAGGTGCCCAGTGTGACCAAGACCCTGGTGCCCAGGATGGCTCAGGCCCCATGTGCCTCAAGGTAGCCTGCAGCCGAGACACTGGATGGTCTGCCGTGAGCACGGGGCCTGAACACCAGAGGCTGCCTCCAATTGTCTAGGACAGGGTGAGGGCCTTCCTCCACCACCTGGTGCCTGGTGGCCTCAGCTGACACTGGGAGGGGAGAGAGGCCCCCAGAGCACCTGAAGTCAAAATTCCCAGCAGCCTGTCAGGGAGTACACGGAGCCAGCTCAGTGTGGCCTGAAGGGAGAGAAGAGACATTTCCCACCCAGCAAGCAGAGGCCCACATGGTACCTGTTCACAGCAAATTTCTCAAACCCAAAGATGTCAAGGAGACCGATGGACCGGCGGGAGTTCACTTCCTGGGAGGGAGGCTTGTAAATGGCTGCGTTGATCTTGTCCACAATCCACACGAAGAGACGCCCATAGATGCCCTGAAAGGTAGTCATGTCAGCCACTGATCTCCTTGGGACCCACAGTGGCCCATAGCCTCACTCCAGACCAACTATGGAAGCTGAGCTTCTCTGGCCTCCACAGACTCTCTCCTGCCCCCACAGCTCCTGTCAGAGATCTGCCACATAGGAGGTCCTCTGGGCCCCTACTCCAGCTGGGCAGGCTGGGAAGGAGCTGCCTTCGGGCCCCCGCCTCAGGCTGTCAGTCTCCCCATCTGCTCTGAGGACTGTGAAGTGCTCAATGCCCAGAACAGGCCTGGCACAGGTTGGGGATTCGGAGTGGTGAGTGTGTGACTGCAAAGTGGGAGAGCTAGAGGCCTTGCCTCCTGACCCAGCCCTCTTTGTGTCTTCCGGAGAGTAGATCAGAGCAGGCCACAGGTCAAGGCCTGAGGGCAAGGCCCAGCTCTAAGGACCCCTCATGCTATGCCTCAGCAACCCAGCCTCCGAAGGACAGCAAGCAGGCAGACGCCCCATAGCAGCCCACCTTGACGAAGGCGTCTCGCACGTCCAGCGCCTGCTCCCTACTGAGCGGGGTGGACACGGTCTCACCTCGGGTGATGAGGGTGCGGCTGGTCAGGCAGCTCATCAGGTCTGGAGGGTTCACCTGGGGCAGACACACCTAGTGGTCACTTTGATCTGTGGGCCCGTTCCTCCCTCTGCCTACACCTGAACTCTCTCCCTCTCTAACCCAGCCCCTCCCCAGACTCCACCCTCGCTCAGATCCCCATCCAAGGGCCACAACCAACTGCCCAACTGCCTCTGGACTCCAGAAGCTGTCCAGACCCTGCCTGGAAGGGTTCTTCTCCCAGCCAGCCCCACTCACCTCCCACTGTCACCTTCCCCTCTCGGCCTACCTGACTGACTTCATTCACCCCCACTTTCTAGCCTGGCTAGAGCCTAGTGTTTGTTAAGTGACTGAGGGACAGACTCCACGTACTTGACCCACAGATAGCACTGCTTTTTACCCAGATATGTGGACTAGGGCCCAAGAGGCTAGAAATGACTCAGCCAGGAGCACGCAGCCAGGGCGTCACAGGGCCCCAGGCTCCTGGCCTGCACCATCCCAGGGCAGCCAGGCTAGGACAAGCCCTAAGAACCCAGGACCCAAACCCAGCATGCAGCCTGCACACAGCTGGTCCTTGGTGCTGGACATGACGTCTGCAGCCAGAGGCCCCCAGGGACATGGTCCTCACACCCCAATGCCCTGAGATGCACATCAGCACCATCTTCACCAGCACAGAAAGCAGGCACTGACCTCAAGCAGGGATGCAACAGTGGCCAGAGATGGAGAGAAAAGGACCTCACAGGCATCCAGGTTTTCAAATGTGCGGGCTGCCGGCAGCAAGAGTGCAGTGTCAGGGTGGAGAGGGCCGGCGAGGGGCTGGGACAGACCCAGGAGGACTAGGCTTCCACAGCACTCTTGTTGCCTTGCCCATCACAGAGGGCAGCTGCGCCGTGACTGGACACATCTCTGGGTCAGCACGTATGGGTTAAGGTCCCCAAGGCACCACATGGAAGGACCCAGGTGCATCTAGCACCATCCCTGACTTCCAAGCCACCCACCGAGCTTTGCATAGCTCTACAGCCTCCACCCTAAACCCATGGTGCTCGGGGCGGCAACCCCAGCTCCTTCAAGACAGGCTCTGGGAACTTGCCCTTCCAAATGTGTGCTGCTCATGCAAGCCTCGGGACCTTGGCAGAAGCTTCTCGCTCTGCTTGGTGCACCCTTTCTCTCAGTCTCCCAAGACTCACTGGACTGATTGCCTCACTGGAGACACTGAGTGAATTTCCTAGAGCTCCCATTTTGCCCAAGACCCACACTGGGAAGCAGGGAAAGAAAGGAGTGGGACTAATACAGGATAACTCCCAGCCCACGTTGTGACACCCAGGGAATGTCAGAGAAGTGAGCGTGTTCCTTTCCTGACTCTCCCCCTCAGAAGATGGCTATTCAGTCACTCACACCTTAGTATGAATTAAATCAAATTCATACTAAGAATGAATTATCCTTTCTCTAAGAAGTCTAACCCCGTTAAGGTCCATACTCAAATCCCAGGGACCCTTGCCTGTCTGTGCTCTGGTGGAATTTCCACACAGCAGCACCTGAGGCTGATGTAAGTGAGACCTCTTCAAGTCTGCGTGCAGGGGAACTCTCCCTATGGAGGGTCTGCTGGGCTGGCAGAAGGTGCACTGCCAGGCCCCCCGGCACCAGGTGTGTACTGCCCTTGGTGCAGGCAGCATGGAGCACAGCCTTACCCTCGTACTGCAGGTTGCCCAGGTGCAGGATGGCAGCCAGGAGCTTTGAGATCTCCCAGTTCTCGGTGTCGGTGAACATGAGCACCTTCATGGCAGACCGGATGTTGGCGTACTCCTGGCTGTCCACCCGGCCCTCACAGGTTGTGCAATTGCCCTGAGACGGGTAGGGCAGTGAGAAGCGGATGTCAGCGAGGCCATGGGCTCCCCAGAGAGGTGGTGGCTGAGCTAAAGGCCCCCTCCAGCCAGGCCACATGGAGCTCCAGGCGCTGGTGGCCCCCAAGTCTCACCACGGCAAGCCCATACATGCATCCTTGGCATAAGCAGCCTCTTCCAGAAAGACTGGAGAGCTTCCGCCTGGACTTCTCAAGAACTCACCCCATCTGGGAGTCCTGGGTGCCCCTTCTCCCAAGAGTGGGAGGAGCACAGATCTACGCCAGTCACTCACCTGGCAGTCACAGCCCCAAGGCCCCGCAGTGCCTTCTGCAAGCCCTGGAGACGCCCACCCGCCCACCCTCAGGAACTTAACCCTCACAGGGGCAGCCTGATATGGACACAGGTGGAGCCAGCAGATGAGTGGGTGCTCCATGCTGTCACGTATGTCCAGTTGTGACTGCCACTGTGGAAGTATCCAGGAAGGTTCAACACACCCTCAGGTGTCTGAGCCCACACTTACATCCTTGGCCCTGCTGGGCCTCCCTAGGGGTACAGAAGTGGTGCTCCTGCTGTGTGCATGGCCCCAGAGCCCCTAACCTAGGACAACTGGCACAGATGGCCCTGGGTGCCACTGCTCTTTGGTATCCATACAGCTGCAGCAGCCTGGGTGGGCATGTCTGTGTGTCCCTGGACAGACGTCTACATTTAGAAATGTTTCCATTGTGAGAGTTGGTTTAGATGCCTGTGCCCAAGTTCGGGATAAGCACTGTGACACCAAGCAACCTAGGTGGGCTGGGGCACCCCCAGGGTGGCTCCACCCCTGCCCACCTGCAGCGGGGGTGGGGCCATGTGGGCAGCTTGTATCTGTCCCACTCTCTTCCTTAGGTGGCCCCCGAGTCTCACCATGGCCAAATAGTTGTAGTCATTGGCCTGGCCCAGGCCCAGCTTCTTCTTCTGCTCCTCACTCATGCCCTCCAGCATGCAGTAGAAAACATGGTAATTCCGCTCATCTGGGGCCTAAGAGTGGGCACAGGAGTGGGGGAGAGGACAAGCTCAGGCAAGTCCATGGGGACACCAGCCACTCAGGTGGACAGGCGCAGTGGGGGCATGCGGGGCAATGCACATGGGGGCACCCAGCCACCCCAAGCCAGGTCTGCCCAGGGAAGGAACCAAGTCTGCTTCTGCACCTGGGACCTGGACCTACTTGGCGACAGACTCGTGACTTCTCCAGCAGGTACTGCTCAATCTTGGCACCCTCGATGGCGCCCCGCTTGTTGAAGTGGATGTCGATGTACTTCCCAAAGCGGCTTGAGTTGTCGTTGCGAATGGTCTTGGCGTTCCCAAATGCTGTGTGGTGGAGAGGGGACATGGCTAGGCCAGCCCAGCCCAGCCCCCTGGCCCTGCCTGTGGAGCACCCGCACTACCTTCCAAGATGGGGGTGGCCTCCAGGACCTGCTGCTCAATCCATGAGTGTTGCCCACTGATGGCAGCCAGGAACTGCAGGATCAGCTTCGTGCTCTCTGTCTTCCCTGCTCCGGACTCCCCGCTGCACAGAGGGGAGAGCCAGGTCCCGCCACACTTCCATAGCCCGAGGCCACCAGTCCCAGTGTTGCCCCCCCACCACCACCCCACAGTGCTGGCTGAGACCTGCACCCTCCAGGACTGGGGGAGCTGAAGAGCTCAGGGCAGACTCTATCACTTCATTTAAACACCCCTGTCAGGGTATCTAGGTGTCCCAGCCAAGCCTCCTATGGTCATAGGCAAGGGTGTTCAGAGGAGGCTGGATCTAGTATGGGATGCTGGGGTTAAGGGTGTGTGGTTATTAAGTTAGTTCTCCGATTGGCTTGGCAAAGTTCTGGGTGTGGAGAATGGGAAGGCTCTCCCAGAGTGTGAGTGCTACTCCCCTAAGGGCATGCAGTAAGGGACAGAAAGGGTCCTTGCTTTGCCACTTGCTGCTGCTGTTTCTGCTGCCGCTTTGCTGCCTTTTGCCTACCATGAACTGTTTCTCTTCTGCAATGCCTGTCTGCCATGTGCCACTCTGCCTGGGAGCCAGTCAACCATGGCCTGAAACCTCTACAAACTACGGGCCAAAATAAACCTTTCCTCCTTTAACTTGGAGTGTCAGGCATCTTGTCTCCGCAACAACATAGCTAAGACAGCCACGGAACACGTATGTATTAGATGCTCACATTAGTGCTTTAGCTCTTACCCTCAGGCCAGGAGAAGACAGAAACTTGACCCTTCCTTCGACTGTGGCCATGATTTAGCAGGAGCCACAGGTGCGCAAGGTTGGCCTTCAAGGCTAACGTGAGCTTTGGCAGTGCTAACAGGGTAGAGGGCCTCTGGGAGGGGAGGTGGCTGGACACCACGGCCCAGCACAAGGTGCACAGCTTGGCCCCGAGAGCTTCCTGGGAGCCAGTCAGCGGAACAGTTCCTAGCAGCAGAGCAGGGGCTCAGAGCTGCAGCTCACGCTGCCGAGGGTGGAGCTCCACGCTGGCGCAGCCACTTACCTAATGATACAGCACTGGTCTCTGCTGTTGCGCTTCATGTTGAAGTAGCAGTTGTCGGCAATGGCAAAGATGTGGGGTGGCATCTCCCCGATCTTCTTGTTGGTGTACTGGCGGATGTGCTCCGGCGAGTAGATGGAGAGCAGCTGGTAGGGGTTCACTGCCACCAGGATGGAGCCTGTGTACGTCTGTGGGCAGCAGAGAGGGGTCATTCTGTCCCACGTGGGAGGCTCTGCCTGAGCTTCTCTCTGGAGGGAGAGCCCTGGCCTTGGAGTCCTGTGGGCTGGGTGGGCTCCAGGCTCCATAAGGCTGGGTGGGGCCGTCAGACTAGCTCAGTTTAGGGCCTGGCTCTGAGGAGCTGCTCCAGGGACAGTGAGTGAAGAAAGGAGGGGAGGCGGAGGGAGAACCTCGGAGCTTCAGTTTCCCTGGCTTCACCTTAAAACAGCCATCATATAACTGTTTACAAAGAGGAAGGAACTGTATAGTTTTAAATTCATAGAGCACAGTGGGTATACCTCAGATATCTCCCATTTGTACTCTTAAGCTCTAAGTCCCACGTTTTCGAATGAAATTCATAACTGGCCCATGTCCAGAGGAGGTGCCAGGTTGGTAAGGGAGCAGGACACTGAAACCAAGCCACAGAGAGCAGATGAGGCTAGCTAGAGGCTGAGGAGCCAGGTGCCCGGGCTCAGATGAAGCTGGGGCAGAGGGACCGCCACAGCAGCTGTCTGCGTAGCTCAGAGGCCACCCAGTGCCTTCTCTGCAGGGCTCCTCTCCAAGTGCACAGATCCTTCTGCAGTGAGCCCAGTGCCCTGCCCTATGGGACAGCACAGCTCAGCACCCTGCCCTCACAACAGGTGCTCAAGAGTCAGAGCACCCCAGCTGGAAGAGGTCACCCTGTAACTGGTGATGGATCCATGACAATGGGG
>NW_004524625.1:3312689-3313467 GCF_000260255.1 Octodon degus | reverse complement strand
ACCAGCGCACCCTTCCCCAACAAGCCTATTCCCAGCACCAGCAGCCAGGCCAGCCGAGTCTCACTGTGCTGGGAGCCCAGCCAGTAGGAGGGATTGGGGGAGGGGGGGACAAGCTAGCGAGCCTCTGGGGGCTCTCTGCACCCCACTCACCCGCCCTCCACAGCTGGTCTGAGGTTGCAAAGTGCCAGAGAGAACAGGTGAGAAAGCTGGTTAGTGGAAATGGGGCCACTGGGGCCTTCTCCAAAAGCACTGCTACTGAGCTGACAGGTGAGTAAGGCCTGTTCCCCACAGGAAGTTGGAAGAATCCACCCCAGATGGGGACTCAGCTGCCAGCACTGCCCCTTCTGCCAGCCTCAATTTGCACATCTATAAAAGGGGCTGGTTAGCACCCATCTCCCTGGGCTGGGATAAAGACCAAAAGGCCGAGCCATAACCCTCGCGGTGTCTGGTGCCTAAGACCCCTTTCTCTCCTACTACTTGTTCTGAGTGTGATACTCCACTCTCTGGCCTTTCACTGCTATGTGGCAGCAGTCACTCAGCAGCTCCTTTTAGAGACCTTGGCAGGGCCAGGCTGGGGGACCCAAGATTCCTCCAGGTGGAGGGTGAGAGGCTGAGAGCCCTGGGCTTCCCAGGGGTATGGAGCAGGTAGGCATGAAATAGAGTGACACCTAGAGAAAGGTCCCAGAAGACAAGTGGCAGTCACAGAGGCTGGAGGTAGACATGCTTTGAGCTAGAGGGAGGAGCAGACAGGCTCAGGGAATGGGGACCCTGAGATGCT
>NW_004524625.1:3307560-3310353 GCF_000260255.1 Octodon degus | reverse complement strand
CCACTACCCTTGGCCAGGGCAGAAATCCAAGTGGCCCTCAGCACTGCCCTTCCTTCTCCCCACTCCCTTCCTCCTCCTCCTTGCCCTGCCCTGCCCTCTGCCTCTGCCACCCCTCTCAGCAGACCATAACGGGCTCCCTGGTACAGACCTCCCTCATGGGCTTCACGTTCACCCTCACCCTGACTCAGACCTCTACTCAAGGCCAGTGCACGAAGTCCACAGCCTTTCCTTGCCCACAGGCCTCCACGCCTACCACCTGCTGCCCTCATTACAGCCTGGAGGCCCCTCTGATTACGAAAGCCCCCCAGGTCCCCTCCTGCATCCCAGGCCAGGAGCCTGCTCCCCCAACCCCCTCAGCCGGTGAATTCCTCCTGTCCTTTTGGCCAAGCTGAGATGATACCTCCCAAAAGCAGGACCCCCTGTGGGGCCATCATATTCCATACGTCCTTTCAGTTGGTTTCCTTGATTCATCTATGGCTCATGGAACATAGAAACACTCTACAGTGTTTGGTGAGTGACTAAAGGAGTGGCTATATTAATGGCTGAGTGAAGCGCATCTTAACTGCTGTCCCTAGGAACTAGCGGGGAAGGGGGCTTGGGGAAACTGGTGAACAGCTCAAGGCAGCCCTGGCCATGCCACAGGAAGCGTGGCTGGCACACAGCGGGCAGAAAAGGCACAGAACAGTGTAACAAGAGCTGCTGCCCTTGGAGAAGAAAGTGAAAAATTTTGTGTATACACATAGTTCCTCTCAGAGGAGCAATGAGGAATCAATAGCAGTGGCTCCGTCTTGACCAGAGGGAAACATCCCACTCTGAAGCACACAGAGTCATCTAAAAATGAGCCACGCTGGTGGGGCAGATGCCTGTAATCCCAGCATTGAGGAGGCTGAGATGGGAGAGTTGAGAGTTCAAGGTCAGCCTGGGCTCTGGGAGCAAAACCTTGTCTCAAAAAAACAAATAGACAAAATCACCAAAAACAAGGTTCATCCAGCTTAGGCAACTTAGTGAGACTGTCTCAAAATAAAATAAAAAGAGCCGGGGATGTAGCTCAGGGGTCAGAGATCAACCTAGCATGCATCCAACCTGGGTCTAATTCCTTGCATCACAAAACTAACACAAAAACACACTGAACCTCCTTTCTCAGGAAAGGAAGAGGACCCTCCCTAGCAGAAGAGCAAGTATAGACCAACTGCTAGAGCTGTGTTCTCCCCCTCTAAGTGAAGGGATTGACTAGGGTCACCCAGCAGGCTCCAGAGTGGGACAGTGGGACCTGTGGAACAGCCAGGGCAGAGAGAAGAGATGTGGGACAAGCGCTGGCCTCTGCTGGCAGTGAGACCCTAGGGCCCTGGGTCTCAGTCCTTCGACCCTGTGTGGCCTTGGCACTGCCTACTGGGCCTCTCTCTGAGAGTCCAGGGCAGCAGAGTTCATGTCCCAGCCTGGCAGAGGCCTCTTGCTGGATTTGAGTAGTAAACTGTGTGCAGGGAGTGTGGGAGATGAGGATGATGCCCGAGACAGGACATGGTACCTGTACTCCTCACGGGCCCCAAGTTCCCGGCAGAGACAGTAGCCTCCAGGGAGTGAGAGGGCCGTGATTCCTAAGGGCAGTTTCCAGGGTCCCTCAGACCCCTGAAGCCCCGGCTCCCCTTCTGGGTCTGACAAGGACTGCCCTGCCGGCCTCCAGGCTCCCATTGGCTGCCCCTTGTCTGCTGACCTCAACCACCCCAGGAGCCTTTGGTCACTCCCCAGCAGGAGACTCCACTCTGAGTCTGCCCGTACCTTCCAGCCACTCACCTCCCCCCCTCCCCCTGCCCACCTGAGCAGGCCACTCACACCCTCAGTGGGCCCCTCACGAGGCTCCTCCCTATCTCCTTCTTGCCACACACTCATTTCCTTCACCCTAAGCTGCTATGGGTGGGGTGACCTCAGCACACAGCTCTGGGCCTGGCTAACCCTGGACAGCCCTTGTCCCTGTCTGTAAAATAGGGCTACTGTGCTACAGTGGTTCTCAGAGTATGGAAAGACCCTGGAGGGTCCCAAAACCTTTCTCAAGAAGTATGCAAGGTCTTCCTTACGTCTGTGAGAACTTTCAGGTGTGGTGGTGCACACCTGCAATCCGAGCTGCCCCAGAGACTGAGGCAGGAGGGCTGTAAGTACAAGGCCAGCCTGAGCAACCATGAGAACTTGTTTTAAACCCCAATTTTAAAGAGGACTGTGGATATAGCTCAATGGTAGTATTTGTGTAGTATGTATAACGATTCCAGTTCAATCCCCAGTAAAGCGCGCACACACACACACACACACACACACACACACGTGAGACCAGATTGTCTCCATGTGGTCCAACCGAACAGCACATCAGATTGAATGCAAGCAGACATGAACCCCACTGAGCCAGAATTAAACAGACACTTGTTTTTTTTTTTTTTTAACAGACACTTGTGAGCAATACAGTGGTATTGCTATATTTTTTATGTTGACAAATAATAGTGTTTTTCTCCCATTAAAATATGCTATACTATAAAGGATTCATTATGCCTTCCTTTTTCATTACTGGAGATTGAACCCAGACTTTCACACTGAGCTACATTCCTAGCCCTTTTCACTTTCCAATTTTGAGACAGGGCCTTACTAAATTACTAAGTTGCCCAGGCTGGATTTGAACTTGTGATCCCCCTGCTTCAGCTGCCTAGAGGGCTAGGAACACAGGCTTGTGCCACCATGCCTGTCTCCCATTATGGCTATTTTTAAATGAATTAATCAATAGTTCTTAAATTTGTTTTAATAAGTAATACA
>NW_004524625.1:3304808-3307320 GCF_000260255.1 Octodon degus | reverse complement strand
CCTCTTTTAATTCCACTTTCCCCTTTTCCATTCACAAGAACCTCTAGACTAAATGGCCTCCAGGGCTTGCCTTCTGCCACCCTCTGAACCAACCTCTTGGTCCACTGCTGTCCTTGCTGCTTTAGATGAGCTTCATCTCTTGGGTTTCGATGTGGAGCAGAAATGGCTGACTGGTTAAATTCAAGATTTTGAGGTCCTGCTCTATCCTCTCCCTGAGGATATCTGCTCCTTAGCTGGGCTCGTGGAGTGGTGGGGACCTGGTGCCATCCCCTGCCCCACAGCAGACACCCGGGGTTTACAAAGGCCCACCACCACCACCACCACCACCACCCTGCTCCTGGCCAAGGGCTGAGCTTGTCCTTCATGATCCCTAACTTCCCCTGGTTTCCAGTCTATGGAGGCACAAGACTCTCTAGGCAACTGGCCCCTTCCCAGTCACACAGGGAAAAGCTTCAGGCTGAGTAGGGCTCGGGCTACCGCTGACACTCACGTAAATGAGGTGTTCCCGGTAGCGGATGAGCAGGTTGCGCAGGATGCCGGCCTCATTGAGATCCCCCAGGCGGATCATATCTTCCACGCCGTGGACTGAGGTAGGGTGCATGGGCTTGATGTGTGTGGCGTGGTGCGGGGAGATCCAGTGCTCCTGGGGAGACCCCGCTGTCAGTTCTAAAAGGTGACCGTTGGGATACCACCGCCCATGTCAAGGTGGCAGGCGACTCTGGGCTCACCCGGTGGTGTCAGTAAGGTGCTCAGACCACACCCCAGGGGCTTTGCAAGGTTATAAAGTGCAAAGCTGGAGTCAGACGCGATTCCAGCTGGAGAAATACTTAAAAAGGAATTTCAGAGGTCAAGCATAAGCACACAGCCGTGTTGATGGAGACCCACAGAGTGCGCTATTTAGGTAAGTGCCCGAAGACCCCCATCACCGGGAAGGTGTTGTTTGATCTGCGCCCCAAATGAGGAGACAGAAACCCCATAAGAGGTGGGACAACAAGAACGGCAACTTCAAGTAGGGGTGGTGTGCCAGAGGGAAAGCACCAGGGGACGTCGACCTCCGGGACGCACATCACAGGGCTCCCTGCCCATGTATGAAAAAAGGGCAGAGCTGTCACAGGTTGAGGGGACCAGATGCGGGTGACCTTCTGCTCCCTCTTTTCTCCCCTGCAATATTTCCTGTGGCCACCAGGTGGCAGGTGGGCGCATCCTCCAGCTGGAGGGCCCTAGGTTTCTCCAACCTCAGAGCCACTCCCCACTCCGCCCCCCAACCCGGGGTCTCCAGCGTCATCTCATCCGGACTCTTCAAAGAGAGTCTGACCTGCGCTCCAGAATCCCCACAACCGTCCCATTCTCAAACGCCAGGACCTGGGAGCCTGGAGCCAGATAGGCCCTGACATCTGCAGCTAGGGGGCCACCCGGCCACCTCCCAGCTCAAGACCTTCTCCTTTAGGAGCAGAGGTGACGCATTTTTCGGGTACACGTTGCTTTCTCCAGCACCATCGGCCCCGACAGCTGGACTTCAGCAGAAATCTGGGTATCAGCCCCCTGCCTGTCCAACTGCCTGCTCGCTCAGCACCAAGAGGTGGTGGCTACACCCAGTCTAGAGCCCATCTCCCTCCGGGTCATCCCCAGCCTCTTGGAGAAGGGTGGTGGCCAGGCCAGGGCACTCACATGGAAGGGACCAGGGTAGCGTCAGCCAGGGCTGCCACTCAAGCTCCATGACATTCTCTGGCCAGGAGATTCCATCCACATCAGCCCTAGGGCCAGGGGGTGAGGCCAGCAACCTTCCCAGGCTTTCCAGCCCTGAGTGGAACATTCCTTGCTCCCAGGCACACTATTTCTTGATAAAAGCTGATCCACTTGGAAAATTCCCCCTACCTGTCCTCACTGGGCCCAGGCATAGGTGGGGGAAGGGCACCTCCCAGGCTGGTTCCGAGGCAGCAGAGCTCTCACAAGCCCAGAGACCTGTGTGGTCACCTGACCTCGAGCCTGCGTGACCTCCACTGTAAAGGGGACCAAGACCAATGTCTTCTTCTGCAGGTCCTGGGAGGACTCAGAACAGCCAGCCCATCTGGACGCCTTCTCCTAAGGTCTGCCCTGCGCTGGGGCCAGGAAATGCTCAACCAGTGCTAGGGATGAGGTATCTGACTCGTTGGGGTCTATAAAGATGACATATGCTCTCACTCGTCCCTCATAATGTTCAGTCACAGAATTACAGACCTCGCTTAGTGGTGACAAGTCAGACTCACGAGGTGAAATGATAGAGCCAGCCACTGCCTCCTCCTAGCTGAGAGCAGGAGCCGTGGGCCAAGGTCCACGGCACTTTGGCTCAGCTTGGGGCAAAGTGTAACCAGGGCAGGAGCCAGGACATGCCCTGAAAGAATGTCAGCAACCCTGAGGGAGAGAGGGAAAGACAGGGGAAAGGACAGGAGGAGAGGGAGAGGAGTAAGAGCCAGAGCCAGAATGAGAGAGAGAGAGAGAGAGAGAGAGAGAGAGAGAGAGAGAGAGAGAGAGA
>NW_004524625.1:3277312-3304551 GCF_000260255.1 Octodon degus | reverse complement strand
GAGAGAACTGAGACAGACAGAGACAGAGAGATACAAAAAGATAGACAATGACCATGGATTAATCCAGAGGTTGAGGACTCATCTGAGAAAGAGCTGGCTGGGGCTGTAGGTGGAGAGACAGGCATTGCAAGGCAGGAGGGGAGGAAAGAGGGCCCTTCTGGACTGGGGATTCACAGTTCCAGGGAGGACAGGAACCATGACCTTTTGCACAGGGCTGGCCTGGTAGCTATCCCTGGGTAGACCCCTTACTGAGCTCTGGGGACCAGGTGTGACTTGCCTGTTGTATGCATCCAGATGCTGGGAGTCCATGGAACACAGGGTAGAGATTAATGGTCCAGACTTGGGGGGAGGGACAGGGACAGAAAAGGAGCCAGAAAGGCAAGGGCCAGTACCTCTGAGACAACCCCCAGCCTGTCTAATGTGTCTCCTGCCAGCTATTCAAACCCCTTCCCCTCTGTAGCCCCCATTCTCAGGGCCTGGGGTGCAGATGGGAGGGGATCTGGTGACAGAGTTACGGGATACCAGCTGACACGCAACAACCCAGGTGAAACCTAAGCTGCAGTCTAGGCCCTCGGTCCCCACCCTCGGGCTCCAGGCAGATGCACAGGTCTGGCTAGGCTAGCAGCTGTGCCCTGTGTTCCCTTCTCTGTGACTGAAGCGGCATAGTGGCTTTTTAGGGGGTCCTGGAGTTGGAACCCCAAGAAGGGTGCTGTAGGCCCCCTGGTCCCGAAGTCCTGAGGACAAAGGTGTGCCTAATGGAACCTGAGTCTCACAGCTGCTGCTGAGAAGCTGATCAGGGAGACGGGCATAGAAGCCAGAAGTCCAATTCTATTCCCAGCACTGGTAGCTGAGTAACCTGCTCCTCAGTGCCTCGGGGACTCCACGGATGACAGTTTCAGCCTATCCTGCCTCTTCCAAATGCAGTGAAGTTCCAAAGATAGAATTTAGGTCAAAAGACCCTAAGGAGACATCCTTGAGGATCTTGGGGTGACACTGGGGGCCCTGGCTTACTCCACGTCCACCACCCAGCCTAGAGGTGCCTCTCTGGAACAGCAGAGTGTCTGTTCCAACTCACTGTGCCCTATTTTTCCTCTCCCCCCTCAGACTGGAGCTGAGACAGGGACTCAGGTGTACGTCTGTCCCCAGTGCCAGGCACAACATGATACGATCCAAGGCTGACTCTCCTTTGACTTTCATGTCCCTTCCAGGCTACAACCATTCTGTACTGTATCTGCCTGTCCTCAGTGCCACATACATGCACAAGCACATTGTGCATGTGCCCAGCCCCAAGCTTCCCTTGTACAGAGTACCCATCTTCCCCGGGCAGGGCCCCGGCCTCAGAACTTGCCTTCCCTGTGCAAGGCCCACTTCCTGTGTCCTTTTCTTCTGAGCCCTGAGAGATCAAGGCCTAACTTGTTAGCCTGATTCCCAGGGCAGTGTCCTATTGGATAATTAATTCATGGGATGTCACAACCGGAGAGAGCAAGACTATAGGAATTTACAGACCCACTAACTCTCAGGCTGTACTGACTTCACTGAGGTGCTTTGCCTGTGTGGTCCCAGGAGCCAACAGCCCTAACAGCAAGGATTATCTGCATTATAGGGAAGAGAAACTAGACTTTGGAGGGAAGGAGACGTGGCCAAGGTTGCAGAGCTAGCAAGCCGGCATGGTGGGAGCTGACTGCAGCCTGTCTGCCCTCAAAGGAGCCTGACATACTTCCTTCAGATACTGTGCTGAGCGGATCAGGTGCTTGGAGCAATGGTACGGGTAGCAGCTGGGGGAGGGCTGGGGGTGGGGGAGGCTTCTTGCTGGAGCCATGGGAAAAGATGCGCAGAAGAGTCAGTGTCTGAGACTCGGGAGCGGGGCACAAGCCCGGAGCGGCTCCACTCTCCCACTGCAGGTCACTTCCTGAGCCTGCCATGGAGCACTGGCAGCCCTATGCTCTCTGACCACAGGCCGGGAGGGCTCAGCTACTCACATTGCCTTCATCGTCCACCACCTGGATCTGCCCAGAGTCGCAAAGCTTCACCACAGCCCCGATGGGCACATCGAACTCCTGCCCAGATTGCAGGTCCATCCACACATAGTCCCCCTGCAGTGAGAGGCCCAAGCATGAGCAGGGAAGTCCCTTTCTCCACAGCCCTCTGCCTGACTGAGGGAAGGGAAAAGAGGGAGTTGTGCCAGCCATTACCCCCACGATGGTACCAAGCCCTCTTGTGGGACAGCCACTACTCTCCCTCTTTTACAGAGAGGTAAGAAGAGGCTTAGAGGGAAAAGCCAACCACACAGATGGACAACTTCCACCCAGGCCTGTCCAAAGCCTGTCCCAGGACCTACCCCTGGCAGTCACTGGGGTTTGGACACAAACACCAAACCACTTAGACTACTTCCTCTCTGTCTTTCATGTCCCCTGTACCATGTGGCCTGGAGTCTGGTTCTCAGACACAGCCCACAAACCAAGTCTAAAACTCAAAGTCAGAGAAATGGGCTTAGAACAAGTGCACCCAGTGCTGATGTGTTAAACACGCATGAAGAAGCACCTACTGACTACAAGGTGCTAACTGATTGAGGGCTGGAGATGGAGCTGAGGCTGTGGACTTGACGTCATAGTTGAAGGAAACAAAATGAGCACCTGAGCAAGTGTATTATTAATGTGACCCCTTTGGATACTGGTAGGTGCTGTGAAAGCAGTAAGGGTGCCAAAAGTGGAGGGTGGCAGAGGTGGCGAGCCTCTCCAGGCTGAGAGCTGAGGGGTGAGAAGTAGCCCACTGAGGAAAGGCCAAAGGTCAGTAATGGGGGGCTCATGCACGAAGGCTCCAAGACAGGAACAGCCAGGAGGCCTTGGTGGCAGGATCTGGTAACAGTGAGGGAGAACAGAGATGTGGACAGCAAGCAGAACATGAGAGACACAAAGATCCTTTGCCCTTGGAACAAAAGAATGGATTTTATTTTAATCCTAATATGATTTTGCGGGGGGTTCCTAAACTCCCAGAAGGTGAGAGAATTTAGAAATCCTGGTAAAAATATAACTTTATATCAAGTAACAGAAGTGTGACAGCTGATCAAATCCATCCATAGCCAAGCTATGGGAATGGCCCAGTGGGATGGCTTCAGGGTGGGTCAGCAGTGGCCTAGGTGGGTGGCCCTGGTTCCTGAGCCTCTGAGTCTTGGCTGCCTCACCCCATGCTGAGGGACAGACCTAGCGGATCACATACCGGCTCATGGCTGTCCCAGCCTTCTGCTCCTGCCAGGCCCTCATTTCATAAAATGTCAGAGCCAGGCCAAAACTTGAGCTTTCTTTCAGCAAAAGAGAAGCTGGAGGAGCTGCCGAGGAAGCGAGAAGCATGCTCCCAGAGCTGCTCCCTCGAGGCCGCATGGCCCTTTGTGGAGCTGTTGTGGAGCTGTGTGGGTAGTGGGTGCCTTTCCCACCCTGGGGTGCAGCAGGTACAGATGGAAGGGCTGCTGGGTGGGCAGGCCAGGTCACACAGCCCTGTGGGTCACAGGCAGGAGCGGACTTTCTTTCTTGTATGACTGGACGCCACCAGAGTCTTGAATTATCAAGCTCATCGTGCACCTACCCACCTGTCCCCCCAACAATTTGTCCCCACATCTGCTGGCTGTGCAGAGAAGGGCACATTTCCCTTGGGCTGCACAGTCCCCTACTCCCAACTCCCAGCACAGCCCCCCACTAGAACTCTCACTCCCCAGAGCTAAGCATGGGGCAGGGCTCAGTGAGCGTGGAGGGACAGTGAGTGATGGGAGAGTGTGTGAGCAAGTGTGTGGGTGTGACTGTGTATGAGAAGGTGAGTGCAGGGCCGGAGTGTGTCCAAGAGTGCCAGCTCAGGTGCCAGGTGAGCAGACCACCCCCTGTCTGCTCCATGGCAAGGTAGATGTCCCCTGTAAGGAAATGCCTGCAGCCTCACGACCACCCTCATGCAGGAGATTCTGTCTCCTCTACTCCTCAAAGAGGTCACAAAATGTGTCCAGGGCCGCACAGCTGCTTTGTGCAAAAGCCAAGACCAGACTCCGGCACTGGCAGACTCCAAGCCCAGCCCTCTTTCCCAACATTCCCTGTGCCCAGTTCTGAGCAAAACAGGACAGACTGATAAGGACCCTGGCCTAACAAGGAGTCACATGTATCCCCGGACCCAGGACAAGGCCTGGCACACAGGAAAGATTTGATCTTCATGGAGGAAACACAGACTAGCCAAAATAGAACACTTCCTGGCTAGGCATGGTGGTGCGGGCCTGTGATCCTAACACCCTGGCAGCTGAAGCAGGAAGATCACGAGATTGAGCCAAGCCTGGGAGATTCAGAAGCTTATCAAGACCTTGCCCAAACAATTTAATTTTTTTAAAGGGCTGGGATGTAACTCAATGCAAAGGCCTGTGGTCAATCCCCAGTACCACTGAAACAAAACAAAAATGAGCACCTCATGTGAGCAGGAAATAGAGGGTAGTAAGGTGTTCTGAGCCACACAGCAAGAAGGGACTAGAACACTTTTGACCTCCGGAAACGGTGTGAATGATTTTTATTTTCAAATCCGTCTCTCCATCTGTCACCAGTGGGGCAGTGATGACTATTTCTAATCCAGGTCAGAGCTTGAAGAAAGCTTTTTCAAATAACAACTTAAGGGGCTTCAGGGAGATTCTGAAGCAAGACAATCACTGAAGACACCCATTTTGCAGGTTCCAGGCAAAGTCCTGACATCAGAATCAGCCAGGGAATAAGGGTCTCCATTTTACCGGTGAGGAAACTGAGGCCCAAAGAGAAACAGCAATCTGACACAGGGAGTCATCAAATCAGTGACCAATAGGCTTATTGGCACCTAGGAGGAGAAGGGTTAGGGGAGGGAAGGGAAGGAGTAGGAGGCTCAGATGGAGGATGAAGCTTCACTGAGGCAGGAGGGGGCCCCAGGAAGGGGACCCTGCTCCAGGCCTCATCCCCAGGCTGTGGCCAGTCCCCAAGCTGGTGTGACATCTGGCCCCACTGCCCAGGGATGACTTCACACACAGTGGGATGAGCCGCACCTGGAAGTTCCCATCCACGACACGGCCTGTGCCTTAGTTTCTCGGATGTCAAATGAGTGGCTGGAGCAGAGGGACCCTTGGCATGTTCCCCCAGCTTTTCAGGCTCCCTGGCCTTGGCAGGGACTCCCCAGAAAGGGCCAATGCATGTATTCTCCAGGTCACCAGAGTCCCAGCACCCCTCAGCACCGCACGCACAGCGCATCCAGCACAAGGCCGCAGTGAGCGTGCAATCGAGTAAGGGCTTCCAGTCCCGAGTCTGCCCATAATGCCCTGCAACTTTAAGTCAGTCCTTCAGACTCTCTGGCCTCATGTTTTACCAGCCTTAATTAACACAGAAAGAGTCAGTGCAGGCAAAGAGAAGGCCTCCTACCAGGCACCGACCAGCCCCAGCCCTCTCTGCCTCTACCCCCTCTGGGCCCTGGTTGCATCTGGGCACCTGCTGGTGGAGTGACACTGAGGCACCGGTACTGCCTCTGCCCACCCTTGCTTAGCTCCCTGAGAGCTCAGGGAAAGTGGTTCATCAACCCCATTTCCCAGGCAGGAAAAGCGGGCAAGTGCCTTGCAAAACACCTATGAGCAACGACACGTCCAACTGCTCGCCTTCAGTGTCCGGGACCCAGGGCGGACACTCATTTCCGGCAAGTGGCTGGCCTTCGAGCCGCCCTGCGAAGGAGGGCACTCGCTCTCAACCCAGGGCAGGCTGTGGATGGGCTGGAGCGTAGAGGCCCAGGCCTGCCCCAGCCCAGCCGGCTGCCTGCGAGCCCTCCCGCCCGGCCCCGCTCACCGGCAGGACCGCGAAGGTCTTAATGGCCTGGTTCAGGCTGCGCACGAGGGCCCACTTGCCGGGTTGCAGGGCGCCCGGGCCAGGGTCAGCGGCGCAGCCCGAGGGCTCCATGTCGCAAGGGCAGCGCCGGCTGCGGCGGCGGCGGCGGCTCGAGCTCCCTAATTCACCTAATCCCTCCCGCGTCGCCGGGAACCCTAAACCCGGCCATCTGCCGCCGGCCCATGGCAACGGCGGCTTAGGTGACACTAGGGGTGGAGATGGGGGAGTGGGGGGATCCCGGGGTTTCCTGACGGTGGCTTCCCTGAGGTCACAGCTGCGGATAAGCGGTGCCAAAAGCAGTTTTGGACAAAATCAGCAAAATTAATAGAAAAAAACCACAAGCCTATCGTGGAATGGAAGAGAAAACTGCATTCGGGGACTGGTGGACGTCTCTTCCTGGCTGGCCAGCTCTGGGGACTGCAGACAGAAGCATCTTCCACCGGGCACCTGGAGGGAAAGGCGTGAGGACGCCGCCTCCAGCCTCTCAGCCAGCGCTCGCCCAGCTGCAGGCCACGTTCAGCCACAAGCAGAGCCCTGAGGCCGGGCGCATGACCTCTGGAGCCCCGTCGCTGCGCCCACGTGCAGCTCTGAGCTCACCCTGCAGTGGCCAAGTTGGCTCTGGCGTCCTGGCATCTGCCCCGGACTGGACTCATGACTGCAGCAGAGACCACCACGGGCCTCGAGACCTCCTCCACCTGCTCATGTCTGTCCTCCCTCTTTCCTCCTTTTCCTCTCTTCTCTCTTAGGGCTTCATTTTTAGCCCTCTGCATTCCCTGGAATCCTGGAAATGCCCGCAAACAACAGCAGGGAGCAGAGTGGGGAAGGAAAAGAAGGGGACCTGTGACTGCACACACAGCACAGATGCAGGCAGCCCAGCCTCAGGATCTAGCGCCCACCCCCGGCCCCAACTGACCGATGGCAGTGGTGCCCACCCCCTGCCTGCATTCCTTCAGGACCTTGCTTCCAGGGATTGTCCCCCCTCCTGCCAAACCCAGATCAAATACTGCCCTCAGTACCTGCCTGGTCACCAAGGCGCCCTGGCTTAGGGACCAGCTGCTCAGATGCAGGAGAGCGTGGAAATGGCTCACGATCGTTTCCACCTGCCCTTACAACCAGCCTTCACTGCGCTCTGGCTCAGACCTAAGTGTAAAGGACACTTCACTTCACCAAAGTGTGGAGGACACTCTCAAGGAGACTCGTCCTCGGAGCTCCTTGCCTAGTGGGGTGGACAGGTCCAGGCCCAAATAAGGATGGCACCACTAGATAAAGGACAGACTCCCTGAGATGCTGCAGCTGGATGGACAGCCAGCCACTCCCTGGCTGCTACCTGGGGCAAGCTGCCCCACCTAGGAGTGCCTGTGGCTGTCATATGACACAGTCATACACTCATAGCACTTGTGGGATTGCGCAGATTAAGATGTGTAAAGCATTTTGATTGGTGCCATCAGAACAAATGCTTTGAGTATGACAGCCATTCATGGCAGGGGTGACAGCATAGGGTTATGATCTTTTAGGCCTTCACCACGGGAAATGCCTTCCAGGACAAGGGAAGAGCACAGCACAGGGAACAACAGGGAAGAGGGGAGAGAGAGGGTACTGTGGCTGGGGAGTCCCTAAGGGAGACCCTCTGAGGTGCTGAGGCCCTGGCCCCTCCTGCATCCAGACCTCAGGCATCCCAGATCCTCAAGAGGCGAAGATAAAGAGAAGAAGAAAAGCAGCAAGACAGAGGGGACTATTACTCGGGTGATCCCCTGATTTCTCAGCAGACACTGTGGAGGCTAGAAGGCTAGTAGAATGATACACTTAAACTGTTGAAACGGGAGGGTCAGATAGCTCAACAAACTAAAGAGCTCGCTTAGGCAAGCACTAGGGGACCAGGGTTCAATCCCTATGCCCTGTTGGCCCCTCCCCTGGGGCATGCTGAGATGGTGAATGAGACTGGGTGTGGTGGTGCCAGCCTATTATCCCAGGCCTTGGGAGGCTGAGAACAGGAGGATCACTGAGTCCATCTGTATAGTGAGACCCTGTAGACCCTGTCCTAAATACATACATAAAAAAATAAAAATTACCATGACTGATTGACTACCAAAACAGACAGCCAGTGTTGGTGAGGAAGTGTGGGAATCAGAATTGCCTGTGTCTTTCCTGATGGTAATAATACAGTGACTGTGTGAAGCAGTGTGGTGGTTCTTCAAAAAGCTTAATACAGAGTTGCTATATGACTATATGAGTCAGCACCTCCATTCTGGCAGATGCAGCCCTCAAAAGAACTGGAAGCAAGTACACAAAGAGTTGCTCTTGCACCCATATCCCGCAGCACCACTCACAAGGTGGTGCCCATCAGCGGATGAGCATATAAACGAAATGTGCTGTGTTCACGGACTGTTGTCCAGCCTCATAAAGGAAGGAAATTTTTTTCAAGGTCAGTGAAGACTCAGGACATACGAGAACCTGTATTATAATATCGTGTAACTCAGTGATGTCCCAAATTTTCTGATCAAGGAGATTATGGGGCCACAGAGGAAAGTGATCGATGATGTAGAGTGTGTCTAAGGAGAGTCACATGGAGAGAAAACATTCTCTCAGGCTTTCTCAGAGAGCACATTGGTGAGGCAATGGCCGTGACTCATCCACATGGCTGACAATGACAAAAGATCTACAAACTGCTGTACAGGGCTTCAGGGTAAGTCCTGAGGGGATTTGACTGACCTTGTCAGATACAAAAATTACATTTTTTGTTATATAGATCTTTCTTTATCTTGGTCTTAACTATCCAGCAGAAAAGTATAAAATCGAGGTATAAAAAGTAAAGCCATATTAATATGCTGAGCTATAAAAGGCTCAAGTCAGCAACTTCTGACACTGCCAGTCTTGCAGATAACCCACCACTATTATAGACTACTGGACTATGTTGGATTACTCTGCTGAATTCATCCACCTACAATATATGAATGGCAATGGAATATACATCTCTGACAAAAGTAAACAAAAAAGGGGATATAAGTGGAACATTGTGTAGTGGAAATATATATATATTAGCATAAATATACAGCTACTTGCTCTTAGTTCAGTGAGAAGAAGGTTTTGAGCTAATAGTGTTTAGAGAAGATATCATGTCTGCATCTTGTACTAGGAATTACTACAAAGACTACAATATACAATGTATTACTATTGTAACTGTATTACAACTGTACTACTAACCTGTTTTGAAACTATCTCATTGCTAATTCTTTCTCAATAAAATTATTAAAAAAAAAAAAAAGGAAGGAAATTCTGTCACCCGCTACAACATGGGCCAGCTTTGAGGACATTATGCTAAGTAAAATAATCCATATGAAAAGACAATTCTGTGATTCACTTACATGAGGCACCCAGGGTCGTCAAGTTCGAAGAGACAGAAGGTGTAGTGATTTCTAGGACCCAGGTGAGAAGGAAGGGTTACCACTTGGTGAGTGAAACCTCACTTTTGCAGTATGACAAGTTGTGGAGGCCGGTAGTGGGCATGGCTATCACCACATTAGGGATTTAATTAACATCACTGTATGCACAAAATAGTGACAAATCTATGCTAATAGATGCACAATGGATAAAGCAATAATTTGTGACAGCAGAAAAGGATGGATAGAACTATATGAAAATGTAATCTTTATGTACTTATCGAAGCTAACTTGGTCTTTAACTATACTGTACACTTAAGATGGTAATGGTAAACTGAAGGCTAATCTTTAAAGAAATATACTTTTAGAAAAAAAATTAAATAAAGAAAACACCTGGGCATAGTGAAGTACACCTCAGCACTTGGGAGGTTGAGGCTGTAGGATCACTGTGAATTCAAGACCAGCCTGGGCTACAAAGTCAGTTCAAGACCAGCCTGAATTGTATAGTGAGACCCTGTCTCAAAAAGACAAAAAATAAAATAAACAGAAAATCTTATAAAAGAAAAAGTGAAAGGAGAATCAAATCAGTATCTGAGGACAAACTAAACACAAAAGCAGTCAGTAATGGAGTAATTGCGAGGGAATGATATTAAAACCTAACACAAATAGCAAAGCAGAAGTCCTTTCTTAGCAGAAATTATCTTAAATATAAATAGATTAAATTCTCCAATTAAAAGGTGGGTAATGAGCTGGAAATGGTGGTGACACCTATAATCCTCTGAGAGACTCAGCCAGGGGGACTGGAAGTCTAAGCCCTACCTGGTCAATTTAGAGAGAACTTGTCTAAAAATAAAAATATTTAAAAGGCCTGGGGATGTAGCTCAGTGCAAAGACCCTGAATTCTATCATACCCTCTCCCACAACAAGGTAGACATGGTAGAATGAATAAAAACCTATAACCTCGTGCTTGCTACCTCCAAGCGATTCACTTAAGACCCCAAGGCACAGAAAAAGAGGCGGAAGGACTCCACTTGAACAGCACCCAGAGGAGACCTGGGGTATCTGCACTACTCTGAGGCCAAACAGATCTGAGGTCTATACCCTTACAATATACTTCCTGAGGACTGACCCAGTTGCCACCAGCCCATACTCTCATGCTCCCTGCTCCCACAAGTCCTCCTGAGCCCTCAGTCCCGTGTGTTTGTGCAGGACAACTATCATGGCCTCGCAACTTCCCTGCCCACACCCCTGCAGAAGCCTCCACATCCACATCCCCAGGCCCATGTTCATGCTTTGTTTCCCTGGAGCCCTGGCTGTCACAACCCTATTTGTAGAGTTTCTTTCTGGTAGCCCTCTGCCCCTCTAGAAACTGCCTGGACAGGGATTAGTTACTCTCTGCATTCTTGCTGCCCCACCTGGCATGAAGGAAAAGGGCTCAGTGTTGCTTTGCTTGGGTGGGTAAGATGGGGCTGGAGGAGGCAGCCTCAGACACCCCAGGAATCCCCATGCACCCCAACTATACTCCCAAGCCCATAAAGACAATGGGTCTGCCCATGCTGCCACAGGTACATGCCACCTAGTGTGGCCAGTCTGATCTGTTCTCCCCACACCTTTGTGCCACCCTCCTCTTCTACCCTACCTATCTGCATGGCTCTCTGCTGTGTCCAGGTGCACCCAGCTCAGGTTTCAATATGCAGTCTGAGCTGGGGGTACAGTCTCAAAGGTGCCTACCTCCTAGACTTGCGATGAGATGAGATTGTGTGTAGCATGCCTGGCACATCGGAGAGCTGACCAGCGATTCTATTCTGCTTAACAGAGCCCTTACCAAATGAATAAGCCTTCTTCATCAATGGAAATATTTGGGCTCTTGGACCATTTTTATGAAAGTGCCCCTTGCCCCTGTGGGTTCAGAAAGGTGGGGATGATGGGTGCATGGGTGTATGAAGGATGGAAGATGGCCGAGTCTTGGTCACTGGTATATCCCTCATGGGCTGATTCTATACATGGAGAAAGAATCATTGCATTCTTTGAGGTCTCCTGAGATTTTTTATTCCAAATAAAGGGACAATAAAGGATGATGGGGTGTCACTCCCAGGGACACTCAGTATTACTGTATCAGTGGTGGTTGTGGAAGTGTCTGTGGCGCTCTGCCCCAGCACTGAGCCCATCATTCTATACGCCCTGGCATTGCGGTCTCAGGTTAGTACCATTATCAGGGTTTTGTTACATAAGCAGAAAATGGGCGCAGCAATCTTCCCAGAGCCACAAGCTGGAGAGTGAAGGAACCAGGACTCAAACCCAGCCTCTGGGATTGGCGATAATGCACTTGCTCCCCTGCGCTCACTTGGCAGAGGGGGCCAGGGCGAGGCTGAAGAGATGGGGAGGAGGAGGCGGCAGCCCAGCCCAGCAGTGAGAGAAGAGTGTGATCAGACTGGTAGCTGAGCAGGGACAGCTCCCAAGCCTGAGGAGAGATCACCAGGCAAGAAGGGCAGCCTGGGAAGACAGGAAAGCAGGAAGGCAGTGGAAGGAGGTGTGGGCTTGAGCTTCCCCATAGCAGTGCAGAGAAGAGGACTTTCCTCTTCACTCTCCGGGGAAGACACAGAGCTCAGGGACGGCTAGGTAAGTGTGCTAAGCTCCTCCCTCTCGTCAACAGCAAAGCTCAGGATGGAGCCAGGTGTGTGTGCTCTACCTTACAGACCTGCAGAGGTGGCCAGCTCGGCAGAGCTGGGCCCCGATGGGCCAGAGGCACTCCTGTTTGAGGGGTGGGCAGAGCCAACATTTAGCTACTCATGCATCCCCCAGCAGAGGCCCTGCAGGGCAGGTGGGCAGCATCCAGAGAAGGGAGGAAGGGGGTGCCCAGGGGCTCCAGTCAGCCAGAGCCTACCTGAGCTAAAATACCCTACAGAAGAAGGTTGCTGTGGTGCCTCTGGTGGCCCAGGAAGCTGCTGGCCAAGTCCCCACATCACCCGTTCAGTGAGTCTGAGGCCCTGTGCCAGCCCCCGCTGGCTTGCAGCCCACATTCCTGGATCCTGCTCTGGAGACCAAGCTCATTAGGGCCTCAGGCTGGTCACGGGAAAAAGCTGAGGCCCTGAGGCCACAGTGGAGTATGAAGGGGTCCTGGAGGGCTTGACTGAGTGGCAACACCTCTGCCTCCTCCCATAAAACCCCAGGGGATTCCACTTGGGCCATGCTGTCCCCTCTCATTGCTGCCCAAGGCCCTTGGGACAATTCAGCCTCAGGGTCCTTCCCAGTCAAGTCCACAGCTAGAAATGTAGGGATTCTGAGATGTGGGTGAATCAAGGCTTCTGTCCCCTGGGGCAGTCAGTGGAAGGAGGAAGGCCCAGGGGGCATCAGAGGGAGCTGGTCCCAGACTTCCAAAAGGCAAGAAATTTTCTTAGCTGGGCTTTAAAGCGGATTAGGGATCTCCCAAGAGATAAGATGGGAGGGGCATTCCACCCCGAAGCAGAGACTGGATAGACCAGAGGGTGGGACAGCAGCAGGTGAGCTACCGACCAGGTCAGCTCTCAGACGTGAGAAGCGAAGCACTCACCTGCTGAAGAATCACCATGGTTCTGCGTCAGCGCTCCTGCTCCCTGCTGTCAGCAGATGTGGTTCTGCGGGAGAGAGACCATGCCACGCTGGGCAGAACAGCCCTGGAAGCTTCGAGCCAACAGGGGTCACCAGGGCACCTCCTCAAAGCCACAGACCCGCCTCCTTCGGGGAACCCTCCCTGGCTTCTCTCCTCTGGCCTCAGGCCAGCCCCAATGACCCAAGCTTCATCTCTCTCCCCAGCACTGTTGCCCAGAGAAGCTGAGCCACCGTTGTTCTCTTAGCCACTGTCATCCAGAGGCCCCCAAGAAGGAGCACATCTACTTGTTTGGGCAAAGGGGCCCAGAGACAGAAGGAGACCTGGTTCTGTCTCAAGGTTACACAGCAGGCCTGCCCCTCCCTGTGCTCCTAAAGCCAGGGAGCAGATCCAGGCCAGGGCCAGGCCAGAGCCCGAGCCTGAGCTGTCACCTTTTTTCCAGCCTCATCCAGGCTCAGAGATGGACTCAGGAAGGACTTGGGGATAAGTGTGGCCACTAAGGCAGCTCTGGACCATGGGCCATGGCATGGGCCCCCTCAGAGCCCCACCTGCCACCAAGACATGAATTTTTTATAAGGGCCCATTCAGAGGCACTGGAGCATCTGATCCTCTGCCCATGACACTGCCTGACACCTGAGCCCTGACCTCAGGATGGAGGCCTGGAGCTCTGGATTCCAGAGGATATGTGGTCTTTCCTGTATAGGTTGGGTGCCTGGCAGGGATGAAAATGCAAGAAGGGCCAGTGCCACCTGTGCCACAGGAGAGGATTCCAGGGCCACTGTGCTGACACCGGGATCAGGATGGGGGCAGAGAGAGTCAGGGGGCAAACCAGGGTTGTTATGAAAGTGTAAGGCTTTAGAGGATGGCAAAGGGGTAGAAGTCAAGGCCCACCCATTAGGAAAACTACAAGGTATGCACTTTATTTCTAAAAATAAGAGCTAGACCATGTCAAGTTCATTGCTTTTCAAATTGACAGTGGGGAACACAGGCAGTATTTGTATTTCAAGTCCAGGCCTGATGCCATCTTGACCCCCTAAAGTCCTGTCTGGTGGGTAACACACTCCCAAGTAACAGATGGGAAACTTGGGGTGTAGAGAAAGGAAGTGACTTATCCAAGGAGAGCCAAGGGGGTCAGAGAGACCAAAGGAGCCTGAGAGGCAGGGATAGAGCCCTTTCTTGCACTCTCTCTACCACCCTACCTGCCTGTTCCCCTGGCCCTCAGATGCGCCCCAGCCCCAGCCCTTCTCCAACATACAAATCTCCATCTTCCCAAGCTCAGGACAATTTCAGCCGATGGCCGCTGTGGTGGAGCCCCTATGGGTGGCAAAAATGCTTCAGCAAGCAGCTGTAGGGGCAGGGGCTTCTTCTGGAGTGCAAAATGCCCTCTCCCTGTGCCAGGACAAGGGCAACCCATCCTTACCTGAGTCCCAGTGTCCCAGGAATCAAGAAGTTGGGGTCACCGGTCCAGATCAGTCTGCATATATACCCCTGCTGCTGGGTCTTCCCCTCAGCTTGCCCCGATCTCTCTCTCTCTCTCTCTCTCTCTCTCTCTCTCTCTCTCTCTCTCTCTCTCTCTCTCTGCTGTTCTCTTTGTCCAGACGGCTGTCCAGCCAACACTGTCACCCTCCCCTTCCGCTCCAGAGCCTTCTCCCAGGAGGCGGAGCCCAAGGGGGCCTCCAAGGTCTAGGTGTGGTGACATCAACGTGGGGGGGCCGGCTGGGTTGGGACTACTGTCCAGAGGCTGCCCAGGGCTCTGCACAGAGCGCCACCAGCCAACAGGGAGTCAGGGACATTGCAGCCTCTGCTCTGTTGAACACTCCTGTGAGGCCCAGGGTCACACAGAGGCCCCAGGTGTCTCCTGTCATTCGCAGTACCTCTATCTGCTGCCTCGACACCTATCAGGAAACCTGGTTCTGATCCTAACTTGGTCACTGATTTGCTGAAGTCTCCTCCCAGCCACTCTCTGCTGTAATACTGTTTGAAACCCTGACAAGGCCTGGCCAGCGGCAGCACAGCAGGAGTAGTGCGGAGCCTGTCCCCCCCCCCAGCCCCCCTCACCCGCACACGCTCCCTCTGTGGTCCAGACCTCATCCTTCCGTGTATCTCCTGAAGCTCACCCACTCGGTGTTGCCCCCACAACTTGCTCTTTTGTAATTGTCTGAAAGCTTTGCCACACCAGCTAGCTACATTCCTGCCTGTAGGCATGGTCATACCCAACAGCCTTGAAACTTGTCCAATTTGGTACTTGACACACTTTGATGTGAAAATCGAATCCTAGTGCTTTTCATTTATTTGGCCCTGGATGCACAAGCTAGCATTTGTCAGACCCCCCTACATTCCCAGCCATCGGTGTGCATCACATTAGAACAATTAACGCTGCGGAAGCAGCCACACAAGGAGGACGAAGTGGAAGGTGTGGTTGCACGGGAGGCCGAGAGCTCCTTCCTGAGGCCGTCCTTTCCCTCAGTGTCTGGGCCCCACCCCTGCACCTCTCCAGGTACGGCTCTAGCTGGCTCTAGCTCGGTCCTGCAGAAACGGGAACTTTGTGATTCCTGGTCTCCAAGAGAAGGGTGGCTGTGTCCTCAGGAAGCCTCCAGGTGCAGAGGGCCTCCAGCGCCCCCTGCTGGTCAAGGTTCCCCCCCAGCTCAGAGTGCCGGGCCCTTTGGGGAGGCAGGGTCTGCTAGGCCTGGCTCCCTCGGATTCAGGGTGTCCCCCAGCGACCCTGGCAGGAGGGTCTCCACCTCTGAGTCTCACTCGCAGCTGCTTACTTAGCACTGGAGCTCCTCAAGCTCCTCTCAAATGTTCCAGACTTGGGGCAGTGCAAGCAGCCTGGGGAGCACACACCGCCCACAGCCCACAGCCCACAGCAGGAGCCGAGGTGGAAGACCAGTGGGAATCATCAGCTGGAGGGTGGTGGCGTGGAAAGGCTGGGGAGAAAAATCTCAGATCCGTGGCAGCCGCTGCATCCTCCTGGACACCCGCCAGACCCAGGCACCTCCAACCGCACCACACTGCACACTTGTACTCCCAAGAAGAAATCTGTGCATTCAGTTCTGTGATAACAAAGCACCCGAGACAAGGAGGGCAATCCCTAAGAGGCCAGTTGCTTGGGAGGCTGCAAAGTCAAAGCCAGGAGGCCACATCAGGCAGTGGCCTGACGCCACATCATGATTTGGCAAAGGATGGCATGGAGCCACGGACTGCACGGAGCAGAGCTCAGAGGTGTGGCCACCTCCCTTTCTAGCAGCCTGTGCTTGAGGGCACCGATGCAGTTTCACAGCGGCCGTCTCTTCCCTCTGCCCACCTCTCGCTGAGCCCTCTAAGGGTCTACACCTTCCAACACAGCAGCCTTTGCAGGGACCACATCCAAGCCACAGAGCTGGGCTTGGTTCACTCTGCCCTCTTCCCACAGGTGTGCTTCTCTCCTTGCAGGTCTTCTGGCCAGAAGACAGTCACCCCCTCCCCAAGGGACAGACAGACACAAGAAAAGTCTTGCTGGAATTGCGGTAACATTTATTCTGAGAGCGAGCAGGCTTCCTCTCCCCTAACTCCGTGGTGGGCCCTGAGAGCAGCGGAATCCAGGTCTGAGTGGTGTGGGTTGTGGGCTTATTGGGTGAGAAAGTGAACAAAATAATTGCTCTCCTAGACCCACCCTCCATCCTCACCTATCCAGTCCCCCAGGACTCCTAGGGACATAAGTCACACAGCCAGGAGCCAGCCTGGCCTATCCAGAGGGCTGTAGACAGTTGGCTGGGGGTGGGAGGTACTGTGGCCCCCAGGCTGAAGCCCACACTGGCTTGCCACCTAGTCCTGATTTGCCCCTGTGTCGCAGGGGGATATGGCTGAACAGAAGACTCCCACATCAGCCCGAGGCCAGGCTGCTTAGTGCTCTCCTCTCCAGCACTGACTTGGGTGTCCTAATTTCGAAGACATTGAAAAGTGGTGATTACGTGATTGCGTGTATAGTGTGTAAGCATCCAGGGACACACTCGGAGGTGGGGCATTCCCTTGCCCTTACTCAGCACTTGCTGGCAAGAGTGCTGAAAAGTAGGAAGAACTTTGCAGAGGGAGAAATCGAGGCACAGGAGGTTTAAGTGACTGGTTCCTGATCACGTGCAGAGTTCCAGTCCCAGGTTCTCGAGGGAAGCTCCAGCTTATGAGAAGGAATCCTCTCGTACTATTGTCTTTTGGGTCCTGGCCTCTCCTATGGCCCAGGGCCAGGATCCAGGAGCACAGCCAGCTGGGGAGCAAGGACGCCAAATCAGAGGATCCAGCACCTCCCGCCAGGTCACCAGCCCACACTTCAAGGCCTGGAGTCCAAGTGCACGGTCCCAAAAGGAATTCCTGCTCTTGAACCAGATGCGCTCCTCATTTAATTGCTGTGTCTGGTCTGAAGGCCAAAGAGGGTGCTGAGGAGACCCAAAGCGGATCATGGCACCAGCAGGCAAGAGTTCTTCAGGGACAAAGTTGGCACCAGCCAACAGATGTCCAGATACAAATACCTTCCTCTTCACCCTCTTCCAGATCATCTCTGAGAAGGTCTGGTTTCATCCACTTTCCTCCCCAGTTGAGATCAAAATAAAATCAGAAGACCGATAACACTAGAATTCAAGGAAGAAAAGGAGGGCTCAGGGCTTCTTGAAAAACACCCTGGTTAAAATTGAGATTTCTAAAACAGAAAGAATATAAAACAGTGAGGACTAAAAAGAACATTTTGGTCCAGACAGCAAGAAGAGCACTGGCCTCCCTGGCTCTTGGGGGAGTGGCCTCTGGCCAGGCAACAGAGCTACCTCCCTCCTACCATGCCCACTAGGTGACACGATCCCAGGGGTGGCATCTCCCACAGCAGAGCCTTTCCCCTAGGAGCCTTGCAGCAGAAGCCTCTGCCATGGGCCCTCCCCCCACCTGACGCACTAGCTGGGCACACTCCTTTCCACATTGGGCAGCAGAGGCAGGAAGTACCCCTTCCTCACTCATGGCCACTCTTTCCTGGGACCTCACACCAGGCACTGTGGGTAACATCAGAGCCTGGAGTAAGCCAGCAGCTGCAGCTCATCCAAGGATCTGCCTCTGAGGAGACCTAAGGGCAGAGGCCAGGGCCCAGGCCAATCCCCTGGAGCCTCCCGGACTTTGCTTATTCAAAGGGCAAATCTCTACAGGGTTAATAAGTGGATGGGGGCATGGAAAGGATTAGAGAATGGACAAATGCCACCCACACATTTCTAGCCTAAGCAGGAACCTAGCAGGTACCCGGCAAGTCCTTTCAAGGTGGTCTGAAGACCTGGTGTAGGTCCCATGGGAAGGGAGGTCTGGCGGTTAGAAGTGGGCCTGGGAAGCAAAGGGCCAGGATGAGGCTTGGGCAGAGCAGTTTGTATGTAAACAAGTGACATCTTCTTGGCACTCCTCAGCAGGCAGCAGAGCCTTTCAACAGATAGAGTCCCTTAGCAGTGGTGACAGCTGGAGTGGCAGGGCTACTTTCAATTGAGGCAGGAAGCCTCCCTTAGAAGAAGGGAATACTTTGGGATCCTCAGGACACTGAGGCTCTGAGGGGTGAAGAGGTCACCAAGGTCACATAGCAAGTCAGAGGAAGAGTGGGAAAAGGACCCTAGTGTTGGCTCCCAGCCTGGTCCCAGGTCTCCTGGTGAGGACATGCAGGTGGTGGTCAGAATTATGGCCAGGCAGACGGACAGGCATCAGATGGCCGTGAGGGAGGCACTGCTAATGATGCGCACAGCAACGGTGCCTGGTAAGTCGCTGGGCTGCCGACTGCTGCGGTCTCGGAGGTGCAGGGTGTGTAGGGCCTGGAGGTCATCAGGCTCAGCCTTCAGGTGCACCTGGCCCAGGAACTCATCCTTCAGGAGTCGGTGGTTCCAGATCTGGAGGAGACAGAGGACCATGGGAGGGACCGTCCCTAAGACCAGGCCCATGGGGGTGCTGGTGATGGTACCAGAATCACCCTGACAGTGTGGACCTGGCGAGGACAAGAGCCTGAGTTGTCCTCTTCACCATCAGACATGGGCAAGGACGTGCCCCTTCCTGAGCCTCAGGCTCTCCACCTGTCAAAGTGCTCTTCCACTCAAAAAGATTATTGTTAGTTCTGCTGCTGCCCTTGGGTGAACCTGAACAAGTGACTCCCCCAGACCTGCCTTAGGTTCCCCATCACTAATATGAGGGTTGGATCTGTCTCTTGAGGTCCTTCTAGCCCCAGTAGCCATGGGTCTATGATTTGATCCAGTGGGACCCAGAGTTAAGAAAACTTGGAAAATCTCCAGTGGCTCCCCTGGGGTGCCCTAGTGTTGTTTACAGATGGTTTTGCACCCAGAGAGATGCTGCTCTGGGCCTGGGGGGCAGAGCACTTCATACTAATGAGCTCAGAATCATTACGCACCAGCCACCTTGGCCTGAGAGGAGAAGGAAGGCTGTGTTCAGGGACAGTGGCTTTCCAGCCCCTGCTATAGGCTCTCAGGAAACAACCACAGCCCAAACCGTCTCAGCAGCCCTGTCCAGACGGTCCTCCCACAGGGGACTCTAAGAAGCAGCTCCCAAGCTTTGGGCAAGGCCATCAGAGATGACCAATGTCCCCAGCCAGGAGACTGGCCCTGCTGGTGTCTGAATCACACTGGCAAACAGATCCCCATGTACAACCTGATGCTGGTACAGCAGGAGATGTGGGCAAGAGATACCAAAGCCATGTCAGGAGTGAGGGACAGATCACCCAAAGCCCAGCACCCTGGGACCCTGAATCTGGCCCCATGGACTCACCTGGACAGTGATGGGGCGGCCTGGCTTCTTGCGGTAGAAAATGCCTTTCACATTATATTCTGGCATTGAGGTCCCTTTCTGGACAGGCGAGTGAACCTTGTTCCCCTCACACTTGATGATCACATAAGAGTTGGCCCCTAGAGAAGAAATGGAAGCTGGGACTCAAATGTCTGGAGGTAAGACACTTTCCTGGCCTCAGTCATTCAAGGGAAAACAAGGCTGGAGCCTGACCCAGTGCAGGGCCCCTTAACCTAAAGTGACAGGCGGACTAGTGCTCTCCAGCCCAGGTCTGTTCCTCCATCCAGAGCACCTGTTCCCCACATTCCTTTCACAAGGCTTTATACCCTAACCCCTTCTCAACCTGCAGAAAGGCTGCCTCCCCCAAGAAGCCCTCCCTTAGCACCTGTGTCAGGTGTCTGTCCACAACCTGACCTCCCTGTCATACAGGAAGCTGCCAGGCAGGCGGTAGCTCTGTTCTCGTCTCTGGGCCCCAGGTCCCCCAGTTGATGCCAGGGAAGATTTGCTGACTGCTGAGTGTGAGCAGGAGAGCTCTGGAGGCTGGGGGCTCTCTAGAAGGGAGGACCTGGGGCAGCTGCCAACAGAGTCAGGGCTTTCCTGGTGAGCTAACCTGTCGTGGTATCCTTCAGGCCAGCAGCCCCCAGGACATGGACTTGGGTCACCTGCTGGGGGTAGCCACACAGGGAGCTCCAGCAGGTGCGGGGGGGCTCATCCAGGTGCAGTTCTCTGGTAGGGAGGGGAGAGGGGTGCCAAGAAACAAGTGAGGGGGAGGGGTGCTAATGTTAGCATTAAGTCTGGGCCCCGCGCTGAGGAGGGGAAAGCAGCATGGGACACCCGAGGTGATGCCGATAGTTTCACAAGCCTCTGGGCCCCCAGAAGGGTTTTCCTCCCCATGGGGTAGGGCATAGTGGTAGCAAGATCCCAACTCTGGAATCAAGGCCAGGCAGATGGTGGGTGGTCACCATACCACTGGCCATGTGACAGACAACCCTGCTAGCTCTGCATGTACAAATGGAGTGGTCAGGCCTCTGCTCAGGGCTACGGAACAATCAAATGAGGCCAGCAAAGCTTCTCTGTAAACTAGGAATTGCAGTATACATGACCCGCTGTTACCAAGGGCTGGGACAGGAGCCCAGGGAAAGGGAGAGAACGGAGAGGGCCAGGGGGTCAGCCCAGAGGACTGGACATTGGCTCCGTGCCTCAGCAGATATTCAGCACCACTTGACTAAAGCCCCTTGGAGCCCATGTGGACTGTACCCACCAACCCTGGCCCCATGTAGCCCCGCACACCGGCAGTGGGAAGGTACATCTGTGAAGACGCGGAGCAGGAACTCGCCGGTGTGGCCTGGCTCGAAGGTGGTGGGGATGATGACATAGCGGCCCTCAGGCTGTTCTGTGCGCAGGAAGACACTGCGGGAGTTGATGTAGATGGAGCTGGCGGCCTTGGGCTGCAGGCTGTGCATGCGGTACTGGCGGTTCTCTTCTACCTGCGGGAGATGCAGGGGCTACCATCAGCCCCACTGCGCCCAGCCCACCCATCTGCCCCTTGCCAGGATGCATGCACGTGAGCTGTCCAGAACAGGCAAGACCAGTGCTTCCCGGGCTGGGCTGCAGTGGAGGAGGGTCGCTGGGATTGGGTGGGATGGCCCAAGGCAGCAGGGTCTCTTTAGTGGGTGACAAAAGTGCTCAGAGTTGAACGTGGTAGTGGTTGTGCAGCTGTGCCGACACTAAAGGATGCTAGGTTGTATACTTTAAACGGGTGAGGTAGATGGTCTAAGAATTTTATCTCACTGAACACTATTAAAAAGGGAGAGCAGGGGCCGGCCAAAAAGTTCAGAGGATTAAAGCACCTGCAAGCAGGTTCAGGGGCTGAGGGGCACACTGAGACAGCAATTGAGACTGGGTGTGGAGGGGGGCATCTATGACCCCAGCTGTCGGGAGGCTGTCAGCAGGCTGATCACTATGAGTTCAATCAAGTAGTAAGACCCTGAACACCCTGTAGACCCTTCCCTAAAATACAAAAAAAAAAAAAAAAAGAGCAGTGGCCAGGCACGTGGCACACATCTGTAACCCTCCAGCAGGCCAAGGCAGGAGGATTACAAGCTCAAGACCAGCCTGGGCAACTTGGTACAACCCTGTCTCAAAAAAAAAAAATGTGAAAGAGCCAGGGAAGCAATTCAGGGCAAAGGCCTTAAGTTCAATTCCCAACACCAAAAAAAAAAAAGTCCAGAGGACCCTCCCAAGCATGTTCCTGAGGTTTCCGTCACAGAAGAACCAAGTACAAGTATCTACGAGAGCTGCACACAAGCCCCTCCTCTGTCTGCAGCTCTACATTTCATGGTTTCAGTTACCTGGAGTGAACTATGCATGGAAAAAATAATTTAAAAATCTTAGCAAGGAACAATTCACACATTTTAAATTTTTACAATTTAAAATCTTACTCCATGTGATGAACTCTTACTCCATCTCGTTTTACCCTGTGTAGCACATGAATCCCCTTTTCTGTCCAGCATTTCCATACCACTCACACTACCCGCCCTTTCTCACTAAGTAGCCCTGCTTGGTATCAGCTCGCTACGAGGGCCTGCAGGTGGAACCCACTGCATCATGGCTGCCTACATTACAGCACAAATCCATGACATGACGTCACCCACTGCCAAGATATGCCCTTCTCAAAACAAGTGTCCCAGAATGCCGTAGTCACAACAGAGCTTCACATCCACCAGCACATTATAAGGGTGCACCAGCACAATGATGGCCACAAATGGCCTTGATGTGACCCAGGGCATCAAATGCCAGGCCCAGCATGGACGAAGTGTTTCACATGCCCACATGATTCCCGCTAGCTCTCAGCAGTACAACAAGTGTGTGGAGTCCTGCCGGGCCACGTGTGGAAGTCCTGTTTTCAGGTCACAAGGAGGGGCCAATGTTAAGGGTACCTCTCCTGGCACAGGAGGCCCCCTACACAGAGCGCTGCAGGGATGAGAGAGACCCTGATCCCTGAGGGAGGGCACTGGGGAGCCACATGTTACTCTAGGGATCCTGAGCTCAGACCCAACAGCAGCGACCCCTCTCTTAGCCCTCCTGCCAGTCTATACTCCAGGTTTCAGGTAGGTTAGCTGATGCAGCCAGACAGCTGCAGCAAGGACAGGTCCAAGGTGTTCGAGACTGTTCTCCCAGCCTCCAGCCTCCTCCTTTCCTCCCCCAGGGCAGGGGTTCCTGCTGGCCTCACCTTGTAGATGTCAAAGCCAATGGCCAGGTTCTCGCCTTTGCCCTCCCTGCGGGTAGATCTCTTGGGCCGTTGCTGGATGCAGATCAGCACTTCATCTTCTGGCTTCTTGACCTCAAAGATGTACTGTAAGTTTGGCCAAAGAGAGCAACACTGCCATGAGACCACACCACAGATGAATGCTTGAGCCTGGCCCCAGCCATTCCCTAGCTCTCAGAACTGCTAATGCCGACAACAGCTTCCCTGTGCGAAGACGAGGAGAACTCAGGGGATAATGGATGCTCTGATCAGAGCCTGACACATGGTTGGCGCTCAGTAAAGGTCCATCAAGCAATTGTTACAGGTTGTGACACGGGCTGTGGCCAAGTTCCCCAGAACCAATAGAACCATGCTGCATTATGTGATTCCCAGCTTGGCCTCTGAGACTCTGGGCAGGAGGCTCAAGTTTCCTGAGAGCAAAGTTCTTCACTTTAACCATCTACAGGTCAAACTGTAAAGCTGGTTTCATAAGCCCTACAGAGGCCAGTATGCCCACCCACTGTACAGATGGGTATGGGGAGGCCCAGAGACAAACAGGGAGGCATGCAAGGTCACTGGTATGACACTGGGGGGGCCCTGTGGTGGTGCAGGGGCAGAGTGGAGATCCCTGCGGATCCCACCTGTGGGTTCTGGAAGAAAGTGTCCTTGTGGTTGATGCAGCCCCCACTGCGGTTCTGCCGGGGGTCCTCGTGCCGGGTCCAGGCCCCTCGCAGCTGCACCTCCTCCCAAGTCTTATAGATGCTTAAGTAGGAGGTGTTAAGCAGGCGGCACTTGATGATGTCCGTGAAGTGCCGGCACATGTCCTCGAAGGTCATCCTGGGCAGGGGCAGGCGTGTGAGGTGGCCCCGCACCTGCCCTTTACCCTACTGAGTCCCAGTGCACCCAGTACCCACACACCCAACTTGTAGGTCTCAATCTTTTCATTTGTAAAATAGCAATGAATCTGCTCACAGGGCCTGCCTTACAGAGCCAACACAGGAATTAACCCACTTATGCCAAAGACAGCAATGTTCTGAATGTTTGTGTGAAATTCTTGTATGTTACCTAGAAAAATTCAAGAAACAAGAATTGGAAGGGAAAAAAATTTATTCTTTTCCTTTGTTATGGGCATTCCAAAAGTGGAACACTAGGCCTTGAAGGGTTAAGCAGAGCGCTAAAGGCAACATGGTGTGACTCTGTGCGAACAGGACACACACAGACCTCTCCAGCTCATCAAGCCTGTTTCTACGCACGGGCTGGCACACCTGGTCCAGGGCCTCTCTAAATGTGGTGGCACCCCATGGCAAGGGCGTGCTGGCACCCTGGGCTTCATGCCAAGGGCCCAGTATGGGGCCAGAGCACATGGAGTCCCCTCGGAGGGACAGACGGGGCTACAGGATGACAGGGCCCATGACTACCCAACTCTTGGTAGAACCCAAGGCTCAGAGATTGTGCAACCCGTCCAAGGCCGCGCAGCAGGCTGAAGCCGGGGCTGAGCCAGGCCCGGAGTGCCAAGCGCCCCCTGCAGGCACCGGAGCAGCACTCACCAGAACTCACCGTCGTCCTGAACCGTCACACCCATCTTTTCCCGCTCACTCTTGCTCACCTTCTGCCACTCTTCTGAGCTGGGACAGACGAGGAAGTGGTGTAAGAGCCAGAGCCACACCAGAACCTGGAGGCTGGGGGGCAGCGCAGACCCAGGCCACCCTCGGGAACAGAGACACTGGGCCGGCCCAGCCCTGCCCCAAACCCCCTTGGGAACTGTGGGCGTTCTCATCCAGGCCTGGAGGTCTAGAAGGGAAGGGCAGACTGGGAAGGCAGGGGGCAGCACAGCCCCAGAAGGAGAGCTCCACCCCTCCCGCCTCTCCATGCTGCCCAGGGCATCGGCCCCACAGCCTCCCCGCGTCCCTGTGCCCTCCTAGCCAGGTCTCCAAGACCTCCAGGCCACTGCCTCTGCCAGACACTCACTCCCCACCCCCTCCAAACTCAGCCCCGCTTCTGTGCTAATCCGTCCCCACAGCCCTCAGGACCCAGCCCCAGGGCCACCTCTGCCAGGAAGCCCGCCCACGCTCTCTTCCCGGGGGGCCTCACGTGTCACTCCAGGGCCCGTTCCACTCCCGCTCGCCCCAGGGGTTGCGCAGGCGGATCATATCCAACTTCTCCGACTTGAAGAAGGCCAGCAGGCCATGGCCTAGGCGCACCTTGCGCACGTCGGTGACAGCATATGCGTGGCCCTTAACCAGGCCACACGCCAGGCGTGCCTCCATGTCAGCTGCTGTCACTGCCTGTGGGAGAAGCCAGGCGCTCAGAGAAGCAGGAGCAGCCTGGAACCCTAAAGTCCGTGGACGCTGCCTCCCACGAAGGCAGACCTTGCTGGCTGAGACTGAGGACAGCACTGTGGCCACAGATTTTACAAACCCTGCCACCAGCAGTGTGTGGAAAGGGCAGACCCACCAAGGGGACAGTTCTGCAGTGTGTCAGGGCCAACTGCTATTAAGACCTTGGTACCTAGAAACAGACCATGATGGGAATGTCTACGCCACTGCCATGAGGCCCTTTTTTTTTTTTTTTTTTTAATTGGATGAGCCAGTTTGTCAGGCGCCATAGGACTGGCTCTACCTGGGTTCAAATCCTATCTACACTGAGCTTTCCCGTTAGAACCCAAGCAATTAAAGAGCTTGGACGGGCCTCTTGTGCCACACCTGCCACAGGGGCTCCAGCTGCCACCTAGCTTGATGCCTCACAGCTTGACTTAGGGCCCAGCGTGGAGACCACCGCGCTAGGTCGCCGCCTACAGCTTGACTTAGGGACCTGAGGTGGGGTCACAGGGGCCTGAGAGGGTGTCAGATGCATGAGTTGCAGGGCACAGCACAGCACACGGTTGGGGTGGTCTCGGAGATCCTGTCCTCTGACGGGCAGTCCAGATTATAGGCTGACCTCACAGCAGCTCCTGGGCCTCCCCTCAGGGCTGCAGAGCAGAGCCGCCTGAGGCCTGCTGAGCTCTTACCTTGATAGAGGCGCTGATGAGGCCTCCCCGGCTGTGCACCTTCAGCACACGCTCAAACAGCTGGTTCCTTTTGGCCTCATCATTGGCAAAGTCACCCTCGGTCAGGTCGATGGGCTCAGAAACACCCCCCGTGAAGTCCACCAGAGCATCTGCGGTGTTGCCTCCATCTAGGGCCTGGTAACAGCCCGCCAGCCTGGGAACAATGTGGAAAAAATTCCAGGCCAGTGCTCTCCGGCCAGCCTCAAACCTTCACCTTTGAAGACTCTTGAAACTCAGAGTGGTCAAGCAAACTGCTAAGGTCTCACAGCCCTCGCCAGAACCCGGCGCTGACTTCCAGGCCGACATCTGTCCCAGCGACCTGCACCATGTCATGGCTTGGATTTTTCTAGGCCTCAGTGGCTTAGAAAATCAGCTGTCAAAAAAATCTAGCAATTCTGTTCCAAAGCATTCAAAGCTCTTACATTGTTGGACACACCAATTCTGGATGAGTAACACGGTTTCTAATGATGGAAGTCCAGAAATAAGCTCCATGTCTACCAACAGGGAGCGAGCGTTGGAAGCTAATGCTGTACCTGCACCTTGGAATATCAAATGTTTGTAAAAATACCTGGAAAATAATTCCTATGGTAGAGAAAATACACGGGTTTGCTCATTATGTTTGAAAGGGCAATAGACCTGGATTACTATGCTCAAAAGTTATACAGTAATTTGTTTTAAAAATATTTATTGGCCTAAATGAATAAATCATATGAATCAGAGACAGCTCTGATCCTGGAGTAGAACAGGGGGGATTTTTAAAAATGTCTTATATGTTACTACGTAATATGTAATAGAGTATACAAATCTGAGTAGAAAGAGACAGTGTTACCTGAGTATAACAATAGCGCTCATCTAAATTGAAAACATAAAAAATAGATAAATAAATAAAAATTTAAAAAATAAAAATAAATTGAAAACATCTGCAAAAAAAAAAAAAAATCTTAAATAGGGGGCCAGGGAGATGGCTCAGTGGAATAAGCACTTCCCTGGCAAGCATAAGGGCCTGAGTTCAATCCCCAGTTCTCCAAAAACAAAAAAAAGAAAGAAATCTTAAATTGAAAACATATGTCCTGCCAGCTCAGTAGATAGTAATTAAATTTGGGTAAAGTGATCTACCAAAAAAATGCATCAAAGATGCTGAAAGAGTTCTCACTGGAGGAGGCAGGGAGCTGATCCTCACGCTCTCCTGTACTTCCTTTTTTTTTTTTTTTTTGGCAGAACCAGGGATTGAACTCAGGCCCTTGAGCTTGCCAGGCAAGCACTTACCGCACCGAGCTATCTCCCCAGCCCCTTTCCCTGTACTTCCTTGAGTTGCTCTTTTGGCCATGCATTCATTTTTTTTTTTTTT
>NW_004524625.1:3276076-3276999 GCF_000260255.1 Octodon degus | reverse complement strand
GAAAACAAGTATCAAATGGAGCACCCACTGTGGCAAACTGCTGGTGGTTCCTCAAGAAGGTAAACAGAGCTACCTTTGACCGAGCAACACACTCCCGGGTACAGATTCTTAAACGTGAAAGCAGAGGCTCAGATAGACATTTGCATGCTCACGTCTGTGTTATTCACACAGCCAAAGTGTCCACCAGTTGATGAGCAGAGACGAAAACATGAGGTGCGCATGCGTGGCAGGGCGCTCAGCCTGAGAAGGGAAAGGAGATCCTGAGAGTGCCAACACATGGGTGGGACTGGAAGACGCGAGGCTGCGGATCAGAAGCCGGGCACAGATGGGCATCCAGTGGGGCTGCACTTACACGAGAACTTAGAAGCAGGCAGAATCACAGAAAGCAGAAGAGAGGTTTGCAGGACTAGGGGCTTGGGAGGGTCAGGTGAGGCTGTCACTGTGAAATGAGAGTTCCCCTGGGGACTAGACAAAGTCTTGGATACAGAGGGTGGTGGTGGTCAACAGCACTGTGTTAATGACCCACCACTAAGTTACAAAAGTTAAACTTTATACCAAGTTATAATACTGTTATGTTTTACCATAAAACTTTTTCTAAAAAAAACAGAAATGAGGTGGGCACAGGAAGTGGCACATGCCGATACATAGTTCTAATGACTAAGCAGGCCGAAGCAGAAAGGCTGCTTGTGCGCCTCAAGGGTCTGAGGCCAGCCAGGACCACACAGCCAGATCCAGGCTCCAAAACAAAGCAAAACAACCAGACAAGAGCCCGCCCAGACTTCCCCAACAGAAGAGGGTGGCCATACTCGCAGTGGCCACCAGGGGGCGGGCAGGGTTTGCCTTTTAGGATTACAAACAGAACCTGTTAAGTGTGTTTTCTGATTTGTTTTTGATGTTAGACATTTTGCTAAAGAAAGAAAGAA
>NW_004524625.1:3268283-3275821 GCF_000260255.1 Octodon degus | reverse complement strand
AGCAGGCCGGGCCGGTCTCCAGCACCCACTGATTCCTGTGACCCAGATGTTCAGGGGCTTGGGCAGGTCACTCTGCCCCCAAAGCCTCCACGGCTCAGCAAACCTTTGCTCTGTCTGTTCTGAGTGTGGGAACACAGGTCCTGGCACAGAGAAGGAGGGTCAGTAAGGATGGAAAGAATGGACAGTCAGACAGCTAAATGAATGAACAAGGGACACAAGCCAAGTGCCTGGTCTGCCCCTCGAAACCCAGGCCATCTGCAGTCCCCACACCTCCATAGGCAGCATGCACGCCTGGGCAAGGCACATGGCCCAGATAGTGAGTTATGGCCTCAACCACCCGCAGGAACCCTGCCTAGGCCCATCTGCTCTCTAAATAAGAGGAACCGTTCCTTCCTTGCAGGGCCCAAGACCCCACCCACCCACCCAACATGGACCCAGCTGAAGAAACACCACCTGGAGCACATGGCGGCACCACCCAGCCTGGCCGCCTCCTGCCTGGGGTGCCACCTACTTGGCATAGGCCTTCTCCACCAGGGCGCACCAGAATTCATTGCGGGAGTTGGAGTGGCAGTAGATGAGCTGGTTGTTGACTGTGGGCAGCCGGTCATCAATGACCACGTCCACCCACTCCCCAAAGCGCCAAAAGTGGAAGTGGAAGATGCCAGCGTAGCTGTCAGGCTTCTCAGGGTCCCACTCCTGCTCCTTCCAGTCTGGGATGACCTGCGTGAGAAGAGTGGTGACAGAACACACTGAGTGGCACATCTGGCTTGTGGGGAACTGGGGAGGTGTGCGTCTGAGGACCCAGAACAAAAACGGGGCTAGCTTGTGCCTCATCTGGGTCAAGAAGCAGATGGGGCTCAGCCTGTCTTGCCAGCTGGCACTGGGTTCCCCACACCTGCTAGGATTAGGGCTACTGGAGGTCCCTTCCAGCTGCGTCTCTCCAGCTGTGCCTTCCTAAGAGCTCCCCCACCTGGACTTCCCTCTGTATCTTCCCCCATCTTTTCCACACTCCTTGCACAGGCTGCTTTAGCCCCAGCAGTTTTCTGAAACCTGTCTCCTCTCCATCATGTTGCCACCATGCTGGCCCAACCTCCCATCGCCTCTGTGACAGTATTGAAATTACATGCCCCAGACCAACAGGATCCTGTGTCCTTCCAGCCCTGGCAGCCCCACCAGGCTCCCTGCCCCATGAGGTCCCCATCTCTCTCCTCCGCCCCTTCACCCACTTAAGTGTCTGTCCCCTCCTCAGGACGACTTTAGGCCAGGCCAGAGCCCTGCCCCCCACCAGACTCAGAGCCCCTGGCACTCCTATGCTGAGATACTTGAATTTACAGTAAGTACCTTAGGGACACTGTTCAGGGTCAGAAACTCCTCTGGAGCAGCAGTTCTCTGAGAGCAAAGCCCTACCAGTCTTCGTCACTATCACGTACTCAGCATCTTGCCAGGCCTAGGCAAGACAGTGAACTTAATGCACCTATGCTAACTGAATAAATAAATTCGGGCACCAATAATATCTGCTATGTATAAAGCATCATGCAAATGCCAGGTCCTGTGCCCATGACTGCCGCGAGTCACTGCCATTTAATCCTCACAATAACCTCATGAGGGTAGAGCACTACTACCCATCTCTACGCAGACAGATGAGGAGACTGAGATTCCTTACTCGTCTGCAGCCACTCTGCAGAAAATATACACATTCCTCATGGAGCACATAGATCTGGGTCTGAAGCCAGGATTGAAGCCCCTGCTGGACATCAAGTACTCAAGATGTACTAGTCCTGGTCCCTGCGCTCAGGAGGACCCCAGGATGGTAGGACAGGCAGGCACAGGGTAAAGTGTTAAGGTTAACAGGAGGCATGCAGAGCCACGGAGAGGAAGGGGGCGGGGGTTACCCTGAGAGCAGCAGCAGCTCCAGGCAGGTGTCCCGAGAGCATGAGGACAAATATGCAATGTGGGCTGAAGGAGGGGGACAGGGAAAAGCAACACCCCCAGGCTGGGGTAACTGCAGAATACAGTTCCAAGAGTAGGTGAGCAGCTCCTTCTAGCAGAATACTACCCCAGTATCAGAGCAGAGGGGGCCTCAGCACAAAGGCCGCACCAGGCGTAGCAAGAGCTTTCAGTCTTCAAGCCAGAGCCGAAGCGCCCCGCCACCACTCCCCACCCCCAGGCTCATTAGGATGCTTTTGTTTACCCACCTCTCAACATCAACAGTAATACTTGGCAAAGTGGAATGCACCCTCGTGGGATATTCAAGACCAAGAAAAGAAAAATGCTAATCTGGGGAGAGACACTACTGCCACTAATGTAGCCCTGCCCAGTCACAAGGCTGGGCAGTTTACGCTATCACCCCTCTGCTCACAGCCAGCTTTGGGAGCGAGCCTGGCAAACTGGCCAGGAGAGGCAGCCCTGGCACAGGTGAGAGACAGGATCCAAACCAGGACTCCAGCCTGTGATCCTGTGTAAGGAGCGCAGCAAGGCTCTGGACCTGCTGCTTCCCTGGCCCACTTTCCTCCCCCACTTGCTGCCAACTCTGAGTCCTTTTTCAATAACAAGCCCCCAGGCCGGCCTCTGCTCCAACTTTTGGTGCTCTCTCCCTGCTTTGCTGTCAAGACAGAAAACTACATCAAAAATGAGGCCCATAAGGCCAGGAACGGACACCCTGACTGCACAAGTGGGCAGGTCGAGTTCCAGAGAAGCTGGAGCCTGCCTGAGGGCTCCGCTAAGCGGGAGCAGGAGCCGGGCCCACAGCTCCACCACATCCTTCTCCCCTGTGGTCCCATGCTGAGTGCTCTGGACTGCACTGGGAGGGAGGGAGGCAGGCAGGTAGCCATTGCAGGGTGCAGGAGGTACTCTGGGATCTCGGAAAGATCATTAGGCAAACTTGGGCCTTGGCCCTGAGCTGCCTGCAGCTTAAGCAGCAGCTAATGAGGCTCCAGGGCCTGGAGACCCAGAGTCGAGATCCCAGGGGCCTCAATTTCCCCTCCTGCACCCTAGCCAGTGGACTGGCGCACTGGGCTCCCCAGCACTCTCACTGCTCAACCTCCTGCTGCCAGTGGGGTCCTGAGCTGGTGGGAGAAGACAACCAGGCAGGGGTGCATGCATGTGTGCACACCCCAGCACCCTCCCAGCACACCTCTGGCTGCATCAGGAGTCCAGGAAGCTGCCAAGCCCCCTGGGTCCTGTCAAAGGAGTGGGGAGATAGCCTGAAGAGGTTCTCAACAGCCTCCAGGGCCATTCTCAGAGTCAGTAAAGATAAATGAATAGATTAAAACACAGCAAAGAGGATTGTGTTTACAAGGTCAGGATGACATAGGACAGACAGTCACTACTGGAGGAAGGTAAGGAATCAACTCATGCCTTTGTCCCACAATGTACCACTAGGTAACCAAAAAGTCGGTGATGTGAGGTCTCTATCCTGGTAAGAATTCCAGCCTAAGAAACAAGGAGGAAATAACGGTACTGGACCATGTTGCAACCACTGCAGAATTAATAAATTTAGCCAATGATCACTAATGGGTTGTCGCATCATGAGGAAAGAGACAATCAGATGTTCTGCATCTTCAGAATGAGGAACATGGCTTCTATGCTAACCGCTACTGTCTCTGTCTCTGGGCTTTATAAAGCTTCCAGAGTCAAGTCCTCGTTTACAGGAAATACAGACTGGAGAACGTGTGAACACTGCAAGGGGGTGGAAAATAAGGCCCAGACAGTGGGAAACCCAACTGGGCCAGCAGCCCAGGTTCTTCCATAAATGAACCTTAAGGAAAAGTAAAAAGAAGACAGCACAATCAGCTGATGGCAATCGTGGCTCTCTGCATCTCATTCAGACCATGGTGTGTGCACACATCCGGCACAGATGAAATCTAGAGCACTCAGAGAGTACTTGATGATACAATTTGATCATCCCTAATCCAGAGATATGAAGCCTAAAACTCTGAGTGCTGACATCATACTCAAACTTTTTTTTTTTTTTTTTTTAATTTTGGAGTGCTTCAGGTTTTGGATTTTCAGAATGGGAATGTCCAACTACATTATGGCTTGTGTCCAGATGTCCCCCAAAGTCTCATGCAGTCATGGGCGCTGAGCTTTTCAGAGGGGGCTGAATCTAGAGTTTGTGTCTGCTTCATCCTCCAACGCTGGGAGTGAGTGCTACAGCTGCCCTCAGGCAGGGAAACAGAAGTTTGTCCTTTCTCTTTCCTGTTGCTTCTGCATTCTCCTCCACCATGAGCTGTTGCCTGTCTCTCATGCGGCACCCTGCCCTGAAATCAGCCGATACGGACTGTAATCTCCATGAACTATGGGCTAAACCTTTCCTCCCTTAACTTTGTGCATACGGTATTTTATCTCAGCATGAGAAAAGTAACTAAGACAAACTACTAAAGCATATGCAGATATTCTAAAATCTGAAAAACTCTGGAGTCTGAAACAATTATGGACCCAAGGATTGGGGAGAAGAGACACTCCACCTGTATTAAGGAATTATTCTAAAATATTGCAGTTGGATTACGGTTTCATGAGTGCTTATCTTTCACAGCTATATCCAGAAACACAGATGAGCTGACAAGCTGCTGGGGTGGGGTCGCTGGCAACCCTTACCCCGCACAGCAGGTGGTGCTCCCCACTCTTGTAATTCCCCATCACCACAGACACCATAGTCTGGCCGTGAAAGCCTTATGCACTCGCCCTGCAAGTCTCCCATGCCTGCCAACCACTCCAGGCTGCCTTGCGCCCCCTCACCCCTTTACATGTGAGTCCCTCTGCCTCCATGTCCCCTGCTTCTATCCCTTAAGGGCTTGCCTCAGGCACAGTTGGGGAGCCCCACAAGGGGGGTGCTTGGCTCACCAGCCTGGTCCCTTTCCTCAATGACTGGGAGGAGCTGCACAGGGGCAGTGGCCAAGCAGGACTCCTCTGCAGTCCCCAGCACACGGCATGGGGCCCCGCTCAGCTCCGAAGCTGATTGGAGTCTTGCTGAGAGGAAGATCCTCAGTGCTCGTGACAGCAAAGCCTCCAACCATGTGGTAACCCAGACTCTACCCAACGCCACATTCCACTCCCTGCATGAGAGGGACTTAAGTTTGAACCCAGCTGTCTCCTCAAGCCTTTCCTTATTTACCTGCCCTACCACCATGAGAACTACGGGAGGTAGAGGCCTTGGGTGCAATGTGGAGGGCCCTGCCCACAGGAAGTTATTCCTCTGTTGTACGGAGTACCCACGTGGGCACGTATATAACAAGCAGCAGAACCCAGGGCAGGGAGGGGTGGCAATGCCAGGTCACCTTCCCTCCAAGAGGACGGCGTCCCATTTCCCCAGCTCCTGGGTTTTCCTGGGACCTCAGAATCTCGGGCAACTGGGCTGGGGAGATGGCTCAGTGGAATAAGCACTTCCCTGGCAAGCACAAGGGCATGAGTTCAATCCCTGGTTCTGCCAAAAAAAAAAAAAAAGAATCTGGGGCAGCAGCAGCAGACGCTGATGCTGCTCAGGCCATGAGACAGAGAGGAGGAGGGCTGGGGTCAGAAGCCGAGGAAGGACAGCCTGCTGAGCGTCTGTGCATGAACACACCATGAAGCTGTGTGTGCAGATGGGGGGACACTTCTTGCAACCCAGGCAGCGCTGTGGGATGTGGGTGGCTGCAAGGGGTGCCCATGTCACCCAAGTGGGTGGTGGGCCACAGGCCTGAGTCTTCAAGCTCAGTAGACTCCTACTAGGCTCCGTGAGTTTCATCTTCTGATTCCAAGAGTCTCACATGGCTCAGGTGCTGGGACTGAAAGGGTCCAGGAAGGCTTAGTGCCAGCGCCACCTGCTCCTTCAGGATTGGGGGACCAACACTGCAAGAGACGTGGGCCTGGGCAGTTCCTCAGCCTTGGGCTGACCCTGCTTCCCCTGGGCCACTGCTCCCCAGCTGCAGTGTGAGGGCTAAGCACGCCCCGGCTGACCCTGAGTTGGGCAGATGCCCACCAAGCAGCAGGGCTCAGGGCAGGGAGGGGTGGGGATGCCATTTCTGCTCCACTTCCCGGCTGTGGTGGAGCATGCCTCCCCCAACATGTTCTCTAGCACTGCAGGGCCAGGCCTGGCACCACGCTACGCTATACCCCCTGCTGCACAGGCTCTGGCCTGCTGTGGTATCTTAGGCAATTCCCTTTATATCTCAGAGCCTGCATTTCCGCTCAGCTTACAGGTTCTGTTGATCCCTCCTTAGAACGATGTGAAGAAACTGCATGAACTGCAAATGTGTACTAAGAAAATAAAAAATAAATTTAAAAAAGAATGTAAAGGGCTGGCTAGATAGCTCAGAGGATTAAAGCACCTGCTTAGGCAGACACAGGGGCCAGGGGTTCAATCCCTGGCCTGGCTGTGTTGGCCCCGCTCCCGGGGCATGCTGAGATGGGCGACTGAGACTGGGCGTGGTGGCACGCACCTATAATCCCAGCACTTGGGAGGCTGAAAACAGGAAGATCGCTACAAGGTGAATCTATGTAGTGAGACCCTGTAGACCCTGTACTAAATGCATAAAAAAATTAAAATAAAATAAAAAAGAATCTAAGAGTAAGCACTGGGGATGTAACAATGGGCACACACAGAGGACGACATAGCAGCTCAGTGGTGCTTCAGGGCTTTATGCAGTAACCCACTCGACCCACCCAACCTCCCCAAGAAGGAGGCTCAGGGAGGCTGGCTGGGATCTTACAGCTGGTCAGCGGCTGGCAGGCCCAGGGCCACGCCATTGTGAAACACTCCCTCTGGGTGGCAGCCACCTCTGCTGTCCCAGGAGTGCTGGACTCCTCCTCTCATGGGGTCTCCCCTCTTCCTAAGGCAACTCTAGGAGTGGCTGGGGGCAGTGGCTGGGAGACATGCTTGGGAAGGGATCTCTGAGTGTGACAGCAGGAAGGGATGCTCTGGGGTAGAGGAGGAGAGGGGCAGGGAGACGCAGCTGCGGGGCTCTGTGACACAGCAGCAGGTTACTCCTGGGCAGAACCACGAGGGCAGCCTCTGACCCATCTCTGGAAAGGGAGTCACCTGGCTGAGCTGAGCCCATGGCAGGAGGGATGCAGCCTAGGGCTAGTGCTGCGCAGCTGAAGGTCCATGAGCCCAGAGTGTAGTCTGTCCTCCAAGCCTCTGGGCCCTAGCTGTCTCTGCCCACAAAACCACACATTTGAGAGATATAAAGAGGAGAGGAATGTGCAGGATTCATGGGGCGCCAATGTGGGAAGCTTGGCCTGTGGCTGCCAGTGCCAGTACTGGAGTTACTGGGTTACTGGTTTAACACTGCCAGAAGAACAGGCCTGGAAGGGGCTTCATAGAACCAGGGCGTTCTCTCTGGAAAGCTGGGAATAGGTCAAGGGCTCTCTGAGGACACAGTCAATCAGTGACCAGGCCGGGGAGGCCAGGCTAAGCCCAGGCTGTTCTGCCATCCTTGACTGGCCACTCTTTATGTCCCATCTGCATCTGCTTGGTCACCCCAGCCTCCCTGGTTCCCCCCACACACTCCCTGGTTCCTCTTCCTCTCTCTCTGTCTCTCTCTCTCTGTCTCTCTCTCTCT
>NW_004524625.1:3245231-3268183 GCF_000260255.1 Octodon degus | reverse complement strand
TCTCTCTCTCTCTCTCTCTCTCTCTCTCTCTCTCTCTCTCTCTCGACTGGTCTGGGGCTACTGTCAGGAAGTCAGGAGCCGTGTGAATCCCACCCTCAACCCTGAGGTACAGTCTGTAATCACTTGACTGCTCTGAGCTCATCCCTGAAACACAGCAGCAGGAGGGGCCAGGGCCTGTGGGAGCCCAGGTAGGACACAGCTCCTGGGGGAGCAGCACGCGGGCACACAGCCTTTATTGGGGACACACAGCAGGCACAGCAACCACAGATGCACTGGGGACACCACAGGGCAAGTGGAACAAGCTGCAGAGGAAGCCACGCAGAGAGGCAGAAGCGCGGGGTCCCTACTCAGGGGTCTGGTCTTTCCCAGTGCTCAAGCAAGGCCATCTCTAAGCAAGTCCCCAACAGACCCAGTGCAGCGAATTTCAAAGGACCAGAACATACCCATTAGCCACCCCTGCCCCACATCCTACACCAATACCCTGGGCTTGGCCTCCAACAGCCCCACCGCCAGGGCCCCCCACCACCACCACCTCCCAGTTCTCAGCACATCCCTTCCCAGGGCCAAGCACGGCCACTGCTGTGACTGCGCACAGTCACTGGACACGTGACTGGCCAGGGCACAAGGAGCCGGTTGTGGCACCAGGCGCACTCGTTGAGAGGCTGTGAGCTGAAGCCAGGCAGCACAGCAGGCCTGCCCCAAAAGGGCTCTGCCCTGAGCGGTGTGAGGGAGAAGGAAGCTTGGGGCCAACTGTTGCCCTACTCAGAGGCCATCGTGTCACCGCAGCCATCTCCAGCCTAGTTCAGAACATCACGCAGAGAGGGACGTGCAGGGTAAGTCCTACAGCTTTCTCCACCTACCCAAGCTCCACCAGCGCAGCCTGGGAAATGCCAAGAGCAGAAGCAGGAGGATGAAAGGCCTGCAGGTGCCCCCGCCCCTGCGCCCTGGGCTGACAGAGCCTGGCTTCCCAGCAAGGGACATCCCATCACCAGCTCCAGGTCCGGAACCCTCTCTACAAAACTCTTTCCCCTTCTCTGGATGAGCCGAGTATCCCACCATGGGGAATTCCTGCACCACGGGGGATTCAGCCACTATCATGGAAGCCCAGCCCCTGCTGAGAGTCACACTGAAACAGCAACTATTGAACAGATACGCTAAAGGCTGCCTTGGGTGGAGGGCAGACACAGACCTCCAGCACGTGCCCCCGAGAATAACAGCGCACACGCTCTCTTTCAGCACACCTGTATGTGTCAGTGTTAGAGCGCTACATGACGGACACACTTCCCCTACTTCCCCGCGCTTGCAGTTACTCCCACAGGAATCTGAGCTAGCTCTGCAAAGCCAGCCAATCCCCACCACCCAAGCCAACCCACAGCAACCCTGCCCCACGTCCTGAGGGCTCTGCGGTGTGCAGGGATCACACCAGGCCCATTCTGGGAGTGGTCTTCAGGCTGGTTATTCAAATCTTGATGTGGGATTCAGCAAAGGCGCTAGGGCCAGCCGGCAGCAAACACCTGCTTGCTGAGTTCCTGAGTCTCCCTGTCTCTGGAGGAAGCCTGAAGGCAAGTGGTTTGGATCTATTTGCCTCTTTCAGTCTATTTCCACCAAAAGGAAGCAGGGACGGAGTCCTGTGGTCTTTCCATCTGCCCAGGTATCACCAGCCAGGCACCTACAGCAGCGGCACCAGAGAACGGTCCAGCTTCTAGACTACAGAGCTGTGGGATCTTCCTACGAGCACTGGCACCGCAGAGAGAGACACAGGGGCCTCTGGACAACCCCAGCACAGGCTGAGCAGCTAAAAGAATGTCCCCAGGAATACACATGGGGTCAAGCAGGGGAAGGCTAGGCCAGAGGAAGGGCAGCAGGGGGAGGCCACTGTCAGAGCTGGTTGAACACCACCGAGGCCTTGAGGTTGGCAGGCTCCACCCCCTCGCCAAAGGTAATGAGGAAGTACATGACCTTGCGGATCTTGGCCAAATCCGACAGGCGCTCCCCAAACTCCTGGGCATCGGCCTCATTCCAATCCATGGCCTCCGAGTCCTCCTTCCGCCAGAAGATGGCAGCGGGGTCCAGCAGCTGGCGTGTCATGAGGTTGGTGAGGTCGGGTGTCCAGTTCTGAGAGGTGCCCGTGATGGTGACCTTGCCTGGCTTGTCCAGCACGACATTCCAGCGCTCGAACTGCAGCTTCTGCTGCTGGGTAAAGTCGATTCGATACACGGACTCAGCCGGCCGGAGCAGCTTCTCGCCATCCTGACGCTTCTCCCCACGCTGCTTCAGGCTCTCCACGCGCAGTCGCATCTGCTTGGTCAGGTCCTGGTCCAGGACCAGAGGCATCTCCAGCTGCTTCAGCCCATCTTCAGCCATGGCCACGCACTGCTCCGCCGACACCAGGAAGCCAAGTGGGCTGGGGCCTCAGATGCCAAGCGAAGAGGCCGCCCCAGAAGCTCCGCCTCCAGTCCCCACCCTTCGTCCCCCTGTCACCACTCCCAGCCCCACTCAGTTCTTCAAATCCTGTGTGTGTGAGGGCGGAGGCTCCAAGCCTCCTCTCATTCCTCACAGAAGTAGCAATGCAGCACTTCAGGCAGGCAGGAAGGTGACAGGCTCCTCAGAGACCACAGTGCTGATGGCAACAGCTGTGGCAACCACCTTGACTACCACAGCTGGGCTGGGAGCTGCTTGTTTGTGAGGCAGGGACTCCATGGAGCAGCCAGAGAGGGAGGGGCAACTACAACCCCTGCCGTGGGCAGTAAGGACACATGGGAAGACCCCTGGGGGCTCTGTTGGGACCAGAGAGGGGGCAAAAACGCCTCCTGGGAACCTTCCCCTCTATTCCCATTGCCAGGACCTCAGCCTGGCCACCATCACTTCTGACCTGGACCTAAGGTTCTCAAATTTCACGGTGTACCAGAACCACTGCTGAGAAGCTCCATCTTTAACTATCTCTTTCCAGGTTACTGGTGCAGACACGATACCTTGAGACTCACTCACCCAGCTCCTGCTAATCTGATCCCAGACTCAGCCCTGCCCATGGCAGCCACATGAGCAGGTTTCGCTGCCTCCATCTGCAGGGATCCTCCTTCCAGGAGACTGGAGGCCTGGGAAGAACCTGGTGAACACTTACACCCTCAGTGCCTAAGAGGAGGTGGGAGCCCAGCCATTATGAGGGTAGAATGAAAGGCAAGAGGCCACTGCCTCGGTGTGCCACACCCACAGCACAGGACAGAGGCCCAGCCCATGTGTAACAACAGATCTGGGGGTCTGGTGGGCCATGAACAGAGTGGGCTGTGAGCTGGAGGCTAAGTCAGTAGTAGTTTGGGCTATGTGAACAGCAGGGGCACCGAGGACGGCAGAGCGCCAGGTCCCCAGGGGAGGGCACAGCAGCACTCACTTAGCAGTGTGAGGTCTGGGCTCCACCACCAGCACTGCAAAAAGTGACACAACTGAGCCCTGGGGTCAATTCCAGGGACCCTCAGCAGGAGCTACAAGGACCGCACTATGGAACAGGATAAGCTTATCTGTTCTCAGAACTTTTTTATTTTGTAGCTGGAAGGGCAGGAAAGAGAACAATTTGGTTGAGAAGCTGTTATTGGGGGCTTCTGTTTTCTCTGTGAGGAAGGAAAGATTCTATTCTGCCCAGCACTAAAGTTTGCATTTTATTTGTATGCTTGCTTAGCTTGGTTTGGTTTTTGGCTTGGTTCACAATGCTGGTGCTTAAACCCAGAGCCAGGCAAGCACTCTACCAGTGAGCTACACCCCAGCCCTGTTTGCTTACTTTTTGTCTGTGAGGTCCCCATGCTGACTGTAAGTACTGAAGAGGGCAGGGACTGCCTGTCTTGCTCATCACATTAAGCCAGCCCCTAGGGTAGGACCTGCCACACAGGAGGTTCACAGAGATGCTTGAATAGTGAGCGAGTGACTGAGTGACTGAGTGACTGAGTGACTGAATGACAATGATGAGGGAACTGAAATGATGAACCCCAGGGCCCCAGACCAAGGCCAGCCAGAGGAAGGAGGCAGTTTGGGAGAGAGCCTGGGGCACTGGGCAACGGCAAAATGAGCTCAGGACCAGGTGTGTGCTGGGCTGGGGATGGGTAAGAGGCCGGGAGAGGTAAGGCCTGGGCCTTGCCCCGATGCCCTCCATGGAGAGATGTCTTGGCCAGGCGGTGGCTATGAAAGCAAGTGACCATGGTGGCAGGCAGTAAGGCAGGCAGAGAGGAAATCAAGAGCTGAGTCCAGGAAATGGGGGGAGGCAGAGCATAGGCATTAGCCACATGGACAGTAATCTCCAGGGTGTGGCAGTTCTTGGGTAAAAGGTCCCGGGTAAAATTACAGGTGCCAGGCCTTTTGTCCCAGAACAACAGGCCAGGGTAGCTGGGTGGCAAAGGATAGCAAAACACTAGGAAGAGGTAGGGAGCCGAAAGCTTGAAGGCAGCCTGCGCTCACACGAGGAAGCAGTCCTAGAGGAAAGAGCTTCCCCAGTTTCTGGATCTTAGGCGACAGGGAGGTTCACCTTCTGCTGAAGAGGATCTAGGCACCTAAGGGCTCCTGGAGAGGCTGGTCTCACCCGGGACAGAGCGGTATGACCTGCAGGAGGCTGAGGGTGGCCAGCCCTCATAGCATAGGAGGGAGAACGTAGTAAGGGCTAGAGCAAGATGATAGGAAGAAGGTGTGTGGCCCAGGGGTAGGAAGGAGTTGGAAGATGCAGGTGGTATCCAGGACCACTGATGCCCACAGACCTCTGTTAAACTGCCAGATACTTGGGAAGATCAACAAAGACTGCACAGGAATACACTCAAGAAAGCAAGTTCCAAGCTTGTATACACAACTGCAAAAAAAAACTGTGCATAGGAACCAACCAAACATGCAAGCTCCTCCTTAATCCCAAATTGAAAAGACTAGAGGGAAATAGAGAAAACTTTCAATTATGACTATTTGGAGGCAATAATAGTCCTTCATGGTTTTATGCTTTTTTAAGTCTTCTGTCCTCAGTACCTAGCTGTGCACCATGGACACTGAAGAGCATGGCATGAGAGGCTCTGTAACTGCGAACACGGATTGTGGTCACAACAGGGCGAGGGCATGGTGGGAAACACGTATATAGAGCTAGCACAGCCTGACCAGGCCCTGCTGAAGCACTGCTCCCCCCACCTCTTACCCTACACATGTCTAGGCTCTCCCCATGGACCCGGGCCTGGGCTGACTGCAGGCAGGCAGGATGCCTGACTCCTGCATGGGCTATTCCAGTCACTGGGAAAACAAGATCATTGTAGACCTTGGGTCTGGCCTAAGCCAGGCCTAATGGCAAATGCCAATCCAAACTGTCACATCCTGACGTTAGGTTCCCAGTGCCTGATCACCTCAAGTCTGCTGCCCTGCCCTCATGAGACATGTAGACCAGATGGGGATGGGACATGTAGACCAGATGGGGATACTAATGGTCAGGGGTCTCTGGGTGAGGGAACCCACTACCAAGAAGCATCTGGCTGGGAGGGCATCCAAGTGTGCCAGCAACCACCGCTACAACCAACAGCTTGTCCTCTTCTCACCACCCAAGGGTGTTGGTCGCAGTGAGGCCAAAGGAGGATATGACTGGCCTGAGGTCAATAACTAGCAAGGGCCCCAGCCAGAATCACACTCAGGTCTGGATGCCCATGGGTCTGAGGCCCTCAGGGATGGAGTAAGGGATGACTTCCGGGAGGAGGGATGTGTATCCCAGGTGTGACACTTAGCCCAGAGGTGGAGGCAAAGGTGAAGCTCAGCTGACCAACTCCCACCCCCACTGGCCTTCAGGGAGAGTATAGGATGGGGCCTGGGAGGCCCTGCAGGGCAACAGGCCCAGACTGTGAGGGGTAACAACACACACAGAGTCCAGTCAGTGGGGACAGGTGAAGACGTAAGCACAGTAATGAGCTCCGCAGGGCCTGTTGCCATAGCAGCACACAGGGGAAGAGTGCAATTAGCTAAGAGCCCAGCCCACCCCAGCCTTCCCAGCATTACCCAAGCTACTGCAGGTCAGCCTCCTGGCCCTGGCAACCTGAGACTCCTGGACTGGGGTCCCATCCTCTGTAGAAGGAACCTTCAGCCCTGGAATAAAAATGAGCTGGAGATGGCACAGCACCAAGGACGGGCCTCCTGCCTGAGCTGTGGACCCTTCCTCCACCAGCGGGTGGGAGGCTGCCCTGTCACAGAGGACCATAAGCCAGGCTCAGCCGGAGTGCAGCACTGAGACCCCTGCTTGCACACATGCAGGCAGTTCCAGCCCACGGACGACTCAGGGGTCCGGAAGTGGGCCCAACAACCTGAGACAGACCCCTCCTTCCACACCTCTCCAGAGCCCTCTCTGTGCATGCCACCACTAGGCTCAGTGGGAAGGGACAAGCGTGCCCTGCTCTTCCCCATGGGAACTCACCTCGAGGGGAAATGGCAGATAAACAGGCAATTACCTGGCACACAGAGGTGGGAGTCAGCCCTCCAGGACTGCTATGTGCCACCTCTGTCCCTAGGCCAGGCCTCCAAGGTAGGGTGCAGAGGTAAGACCTAGTTCTTAGCTAGAGAAGGGGGGCTGCAGGCTGCAAGCTGCAAGGCACGCACCTGGTATTTACCCGAGAACTACTCCAGAAGCAGATCCACATGAGGCCCACAGTGACAGGATCCCACGTGTGGCTCTCTGAGCCCCTCCAGCACAGAGGCACCATGAACACCCATAGGATGCCACAGTGGCTCTGCCAGGGCCCAATGGGCCCAAGGCATGCAGCCACCTGACCCCTACGGACCATCAGGGCCCGGGCCCCAGGGATGTGCACGCTGCTCAGAAGATACCAGGACAGGGAACCTGCCACACAGTCCCAGCCTCGGCCCAGGACACAGCTCCCTCTGATGGCTAAGGATGTCACAGAGGAAGAAGACTACTGTGCTCCCTGAGAGCCCCATGTTTGAGCAGCGTTAACCGTCCTACAGTGAGTCATCACAGCCACCCTTCCCGGAGGACTGTGACCGTCACAGCTGCTGAGAGGCGGCTCTTACAGCTCTGTAGACAAGTAACCCGAGGCCAAGTTCAAAGCTCCCAATTCCTACGACTGGGCTTCAAACCCAAGACCAGGAGACCCAAGCACCCAGGCTGTTCTGTCCCTTCCCACCCCTTCTAGAGGGAGGGCAGAGGTGAGGATGGCTCAATGACTTGCGTTTTCCAAGCGAGCAGGGCACGCTTGTCCCTTTCCACTGACCTGGACGTCAGAATCCAGGTCTGACGTCCCTTCTAGCCTCCCCGCCACCCCAGGAAAGAAATTCCTAGCTCTGGTCTTAAGGCCCCAGTGCCGAGTGCTGCCACAGAAGACCAGGTGGCTGAAGTGGGACTCATCCTTTCCAACTGCAGGCCTTGGCTATAGCCCCGAACACTAGCAGTGGGACCAGGAATCATGGCCCTGAGGACTGGACCCACCCGTGAACTGGGAAAGGCAAGGACCAAGCATACAGCAGAAAACCAAGCAGGAGCCTTCCACACTCCATAGGCAGATGTGTGCTCCGGTGGCAGGAGGCCCCCGCAGAGGGGCGGGCACATATCAGAACAGATTCCAGCCCCTGCCCTGGGGACCCCTAGCTGAGAGGCTGGGAAGAAGACTCTGATGCTTAGCCATCCTGCCCTGGTGCTGGCTTTCAGGAAGTCCCATCTGCCACATGAAGGTGAGGAAACACCTGCGGAAACCCCAGTCTACCCAGCAGCCCAGGCCTTACCTTCTGCCACAGAGACTCCCGGGAGGCCAGTGACGAGCAGGCAGCCACAAACCAGCAGTTGCCCACCTGGCCCTGGTGCAGGTCGTGGGAGCTGATACCATCCACAAAGAGGCGGGGGTCCTCGCAGATGTCCTGCAAGGAGGCAGGGGAGTGTGAGCCAAGGTGCCTGAGGGTGCCCTGCAGCAGAAAAGGACTCAGGGTACGCAGGGAGGCTGACCAGTCTTCCGCAGCCCTGGCCTGTCTTCCGCAACCCCGGGCTCATGTGGCCTGTCTGTCTTCCCCCTGTCCTGTCTGGGGCACCCTAATCTTCCCTGGCCCACTCTTCTACAAAGGAGAGATGACGAACGACTGTAGGAGGTCAGGGAGCAGGACCCTGTCATCCTGGCTCTCCCCCGTGGCCCTCCCTATCCCAGCCCATGCTGAGGCCCATGGTCCCAAACAAGAGGGTAGTGGGGTGAGATCACTTAATGAGCACAGAGAGGGAAGGTGGGGGAGTGCAGGGGCCAGGTCTCTCGTGGTACACCCCTTGTGCACACATCTGGGCCTCCTCTGCCCGAGGAGTACAGGTTAGGCTGCTGCTTCATTTTATGGATGGATAATGGAGACTCAGAGAGGCAGAGCTTTGTCAGAAGCACACAGCACACAGAGACCTGCAGGCATGGCCGGAGGGGCTGCCCCAGATGCGCAGGGAGCCAGGCTGGGCAGCTACCTGGCAGGGAAATGGCCAGGCCCTCCTGCTGGCCCCGGGCCCAGCTCTTCCTACTGCTCAAAGCCACCTGCTTCTGCTGGACAGGCCCAGTGGGCAGCTCCAGAACCAGCTAGTCTCTGCATGAGTTCATGCCCTGGCCTGGGCTCCTCACATCTTCAGAGTCTTCCCGAAGGGTCCCCTGGGGAGTGTTGTACAGGAGGAAAAACGCTGTCTTTGGCCTTAGTGCCAAGAGATAATCTGGAAGCATTGGTGTCTGGCACCCTTGGGGCCATCTTGCCTCCCAGCCTGAGCTGGGCACTATGTCAGAGCAGGACAGCAGAAGGGCCACACAGCCCTGACTGACCCTGGCCCAGGGCAGAGGTGAACCAATGCACCACAGCTCTGGAGGGCTGTGTCCCGAGGGGAAATGACTGGCCAGCAGAGGTGGCTGGGCATGCGGGTTCCCTTTCCCTGAGATGGCGTCTGTGGCAGCCAGAACCGCCTGCGATCAGCAGCCCCCTCCCAGGACCCTCCGCTGCATTAGCAACTCAGCCCATGGAGCCCACGGGGCATGAAGATGGGCAGAAGGCACTGAGTCGTCTCCATGCCCCAGGTGTCCAGCTGGTACCACAGTCGACCCTGATCCTGACCCTGAGTGGTGGGCAGGATGCCCAGATGAGAGGTTGAACAGGGAGGGGAGGCCGCTGGGTGGACTTCATTTAGTATCTTGGCTCCTAGCAGGAGTGCAGCAATTGAGGCCTTCCTGCAGGCTGCCGGCAGAGGGCAGCAGAACCCCATTCCTGCTGGCCACTTCCTTGCAGTGCAGCTTGGGGCCTCCTCACTTCCACTTTATACAAAGCCGCCACAAGTCTCAGTGATGGAGCGCCCAACAGGGACAATGGGGCTTAGGGTCCCACAGAGTGTGGGACTTCTCAGCCCAGAAAAACAAGTGTTACAGGGCCAAGGAAAGGCCTGTCACTTGCCAGAGGGACCTGACCCCTCCTTGCAGGGGGTGCCACAGGATGGCTTGGGCAGCATGTTTAGAGTAGCCTTCTCAGAGCACAGGTCTGGCTCCTACCACTCCAGGTCATGGGGAACCCACAGGCACGGTGGCCCTCATCTTGTCCCCGAGGTCATGTTTCTGTCTCTGGGGAAGCAGAGGAAAAAGCCCAGGCCCCGCCTGCTGCCTCTTACTTTATCTCCCACGAAGCCCAGCTTTGAGCCTCTGAGCCATGACTTAGCATCTGCTGTGCTGGGGCTGGAGGTTGGGGAGCAAATCTGGAGGACCTAGCCGTGTGCGCCACAGGAAGACACCAGGGCCTGTGTTCTGAGGTGGTGCTCAGGGGCCCCTCCGCTGCAGATCCCCTGGCAAGTGCTCTGTGACACAGACAGCAGAGGAGACTGGGTGACTCCTGTGTCAAGAGGCCAGGGTGTGCACGGATAGACAGTGCTGGCTGCGGGGCTCCTGACTAGGGCTGTTCTCCCCGGGGTGGTGCTGCTGAGGCAGACCTGGCAGCAGGCACAGCCCAGATGGTGCTCTGACCCAGACATCTCTCCAGCCCTACAGAGCAGCACAAAGTGGCAAAACCAAGAGTGCCAGGGATTGAGCTTCAGGGGCACAGCAGGGACCTGGGGTGGGAGGCAGCCTGGACAGAGCAGAGAGGGGCCTGGGCCCCATGACCTCTGCCAGGAGAGGCCTGGGGTCAGATCCAGAGAACCAGGTGAGGCCAGTGGTGCCCAGACGCCATAGGCCACCTTGGCACCTGCAAAGCAGTCCCAGGAATGGCTCCTGAGGAGCAGGCACCTGCTGCAAGCAGGGCACTGTGCCTAACAAGCCTGTCAGACAGACAGGCCCAGGGCTACACAAGACACTCTGAACTGAGACTGCAGCTCAGGCAGCCTAGCGTGAGCGCTTCCCAGAAGCTTTTGTGAAGCCACTTTTCCTTCGCTGTCCCTATTCCTGTCCTAGTGAGGAGGTCTCACTACATAGGAGTGAGACAAAGTCTAGTCTTCTTCTCCGGGGCCACCCCCAGCTGGACATAAGCCACTGAGTAGTCAGGGCTGGCCTCGAAGAGGAGGAGCCAGGCCTGAGCCCGATGTGAGCAGAGCTGGGATGGCAGGCGCTCAGGGAGGCCAGAGACCACTGGGGGAGGGGTACCAGTGCCTTCATGGGGGGGCAGGTGGGGGAGGATCCCAAATCCTCTTCAGGGCCAGCCACTCCAGGAGGCACTGCTTCTGATGGGACCAGCCATCTGCACCCTTGCCCCCCTGCCCACGCCTGCTTTGTCAGTGGCTCTCCCCATCCAACCTGAGTGCTCGCCAGACTCCGCCCATCCCCAGGGGAAGCAGGGCCCTGCAGGTGCTATGGGAGCTGCAGAGTGTCCCTGAGAGGGAAGCAGGGCAAAGTAACACCCGGGCCTGGGCAGGACCTCTGTGAGGCCTGGGCAAGGCCATCTGAATGCTGGGGTGACCACAGCTCTGCCCAGCTTGCCTCTAGGCTTGACCTCTTGCACAGCAGGAGCCTCTTACCCAGCCTGCTAGGCCAGTTTGACAAGGTTCAGGGCACAGCCACGTCACTCCAGGTCCAGCAGGAAATTCAGGTTTCCAGGCTGGGTGCATAAACAACAGGAACAGGCCACCACACACACACACACACACACACACACAGCAGCAGCAGCAGCAGCAGCAGCAGCAGCAGCAGCAGCACAAGGGCCCTATCCCTACCTCCTCAGCCACCCACTTTCACCTGTCAACTCTTCTGCAATCTAAGGTCACAGGAGGAATCAATAGAGGACACTGGGCCTCTGTCTGGGACAGGAACAAATGGCAACATTTTCAGTAGTCACAGCCTAAGGCCCACCCTTTCTTCGCCCCTGCCCTATCTCTTCCCAGAAGTCTCCATCCTTCCAGGCCACCCTTCTCATCAACCTTGCCTGACATCCATCCTGAACTCTCAGGCAAGGGGCCGAGGGTGGTGGTTCCCAGGCAGGAGAGTTGCCCAACCCATACCCAGTGCAAACCTGCAGCTGTGCTCCCGGGGGCTCGGGGTGAGCAAGCTGAGGCTTCCCAGGCAAATGAGCAGGACCAGGGGTGGGCTGGGGTCATGGGCTTGCTGAGGACCTCACTGCAGGACTGCTGCATCCTCTCTGCCTTCCACCAACAGCCCCCAGGCCAATGCCCAGAGGCGGTGTTGCCTGAGGGGTACTCTGCAGGCCACTCAGCCCTGGCCCAGCAGAAAGGGGGCTCCTGCCCTCAGGGTTTGCTGACATCCCCCCCATTTGCCTCTTATTTCCTGGAGCAGACTCTGAGGGAGGCCGGAGGTGGGTAAAGTCCTAAGAGGAACAACAAAAGCCTGTAGGGGTGGGGCCTGCAGCAGGTGCCTGGGTGGAGACCACAGGGGACAAGGCTGGCCCGACGTGGGGGTCAGTAAGGGTCAGCATGAAAATGGAGGGCTCTGGGTCTTGTGTTGACGAAGAGAAGGGGGCAGGACAGGGAAGGGACGCTTTTCGCTTTCTCCCTTGGGCCTGACCCATTGAGTACCCCACTCACTCTGCCTCCAGAAACATAATCAGCAAGAGCCATGCCCCCCATAACAGAGGAGGAACCTGCAGCTCAGGGGCGGCCTCTTCAAGGTCACACCTGGCCTTCCAGCTGAGGTTGGAACCCAGTCTGTGGGGCTCCAGCCAGGCTCCCCATTGCATTCTGGGAGACAGCGGAGCTGTGAAGGACGGCGAATCCTCCGCAACACCCCACACGTGCAGAGAAGCTTCACTGGGATAGTGAAGAAGGACCTCCTTGGGCTCCAGCGAAAGCTGGCACAGGAATGCTGGCTTCTGTGCCTGTTCGTACCTGGGTACCTGGGTCGCAGGACCCAGGAAGTAGGACTCCCTGCAGACATAGCCGCCCCAGGCCAAAGTTTCACTGGCTAAAGGTCAAGCAGCTGGGAGTTAATAGTGCAGTTGGACCAGCCCCACCCTTGAGGAAGACAGACGACTTCCACTTCCTGCTCCACAGCCTCCTGCCCTGTAGGTATGGGTGGGGGGTATCGAAGTCCTTATTCTGGGCTGAGTCTCCAGCTCCAGGCTGGACCTGCAGTGTTTTGTTTGTTTTGTGCCTGGGAGGAGCTTCATATTGAACCAGGGCCTTCCCAGCTCTACATTCCCAGCTCTCTAAGGCCTTCTTAGCGCTCTAGGTGCTCGCTCTCCTCTCTCCTTTTCTCTCTTCCAGTTCTCTTTCTCTCTTTCTGCCCTTTCTTTTAGTTTTTTGAGACAAGGTCTCACTCTGTACTGGCAACTCTCTTGCCTCAGCCTCCAGAGTACTGGGATTATAGACATGGGACATTACACCCAGGTTCTTTTTGAAACAGTGTCTTACCAAGTAACTACACTGTCTAGGCTAGGCTTGAGCTTGTGGTCCTCCTGCCTCAGCCTTCCACAGTGCAGGGATTACAGGAGTGTACCGCCACACCTGGAACCACACGGTGTTTAAAGCCACAGTCATCACCATACTACCCCAGGGTCTCACATCCTGGCCTACCACAGTTCCGACATGGTTCAGACCTTGAACAGCCCCCAGCTAAGAACTGCTTCCCCTCAGGCCTCACTCAGATGTCTCCCATCTCACCATCTACCAGGTTATCACGCACCCCAGCAGGGCAGCACAGTTCTGCTCTTCCTCAACCCAGACCGGTAAGGTGGTGCCCTGCAGGGGTCAGGGAGGGAGAAGACACGACAGGCCCCCAGCCTGTGCAGCTAGGGGCTCAGAGAGGGCACTCAGAGTCATGAGCAGGACCAGCCTGCCCCAGCCAGACCTCATTGCCTGCTTCCAGAGCCATGGACTATAAATGTCTTTACTTTTAGGTCTCGACACAGCCGAGGGCAACAAGAGGTAGCACATGAACTGGGAAAGGCGCTCAAGTGTCCAGGCTACTCGGCGCACTGAGGACTCACAAAGGCTCTTTGAGGCTGGCTTCCTTCCTCGCCCACTGGACCAAGGAGAGGGAGGAAGGCATGGGGAGCTGGGGCCCAAGAAGTGGAAATCTTGGAGCAAGGCGGGAAGATTCCATCAAGCTCACTGGCCCAAGGCCAAAGGCCGGCCCCTCTGGAGTAAGGTCTTTCAGGGGCTCCCCAGGCAATCTCAGTGCTTTCCTTCCCTTCTCAGCCTCAGTTTCCCTCCCTCCAGAGAGTCCCAGTCCAAGAAAAGCACAGAATTTGTGGGTTAGCAGGGTCTGCAGTCCCTGGGAGACGAAAATGAAATCTGAATTTCACTTTTCCGAAAGGTCAAGGGGGCTACAGGGTTTCTGTGAAATTCCTGTCTGGCCCTGTGATCACTGCTGAGGCACACCTTGAAGGCTTCCACGCCCTTAGGGCCTGCATCCCCCCTCATACACACACACCCGGTCTGCTCCCCCCACACACACACACACATAGTCTGCCTCCTCTCTTCTGCTGTGGCCAAGTGGGTCAGGCCCATTGGCCCCGCTTGCTAAGGAGCTAGCTGCAGCCCTTCCCATATAGGCCTTGGCTCCAAGAGACTTCTACCTGAGAACCACACAGCAAGTCTCAGCTCCCTCTTAGCCTGGGGGACCTGGCAGAGGTCTCCCTCACTAAAGTCCCTTCAGGGCAACCATCTCTCACAGGGTCACCAGCAAGGCCAGGTCCACTGTGTCTTGCTGCCTCCCCTTCACCCAGACCCACAGGTTACCCACTCAGCAGGACCCTTCCCCAACCTTCCTTTCCATCCAGGAAGTGGAATTGAACAGGAGAAAGTCACCCAGTGACCTGACCAACCTCACCTGGGGGCCTGAGGCCACGGGTCAGGATCCCGGGTATGAGCAGGAAAGAGAGGACCGCAGGCCACAGTGATCCGCAGGCCTGGCTGTAGCTGCCAGTGCTGGGCCCCAGGCTGGGTTTCAAGCCTGAGGCACACACTGCTACTTTGGATCACTGATAAATCATCTTAATGCATGTCTCACTTATGCAGGAAGTGACTTCAAAATCTTTATAGTAATCATGAAAGTAGATTCCATATACTTGAATACCACTCTGCATTTTGCTCAACAGAGGTCACATCCAAAGTGACTCCGGGAGGGAGGGTGGCAAGGATAGTGAGTGAAGGTACTTGGGCCCATTCTTATGGCTCCCTCTCCAAGTCAACTCCCACAGCAAGGGGCCCAGCAGGGCCTCCCTGGCCGACACCACACACTGACCTTGGGTCGCTTCCACCTAACGGCAGGTCCTGGGGTGCCCTTGTAGTAGAGTGAGTCATCTGTGGCAGGGAAGTGGGGGTCCTCGAAGAGCACCTTCCTGCGCAGACAGCCGCGCTTCAGGGCCGCGTAGTTCTGGTTCTCATAGGCCTTCACGCAGGAGAACATGGTGGCAGCTGCCCCAGAAGGGGAGGCAGGAGTACCTGGAGGGCAGGAAGGCAAGACCTCTGTCTTCACCAGGGATGCTGGACTCCTGCTGTGCACCTCTCCCTGGGTGACCCACAGTCCTGATAAGACAGAGGGGAAGCCCAGAGAGGGGCAGAGGTTCACGCAAGGTCCCACAGCCAAAACAGGAGAGCAGAGTCTGGCCACCAGGATTCTCTCCTTTCTGATGCCGGGAGGTGATTCAGGCCAGGGCCACACCCATCTCCCCGCCCTCCCCTGGCCTCCAGGCAGCAGAGGGCCAGTGTCACACCCCGGGGAAAGCAGGTGCCTGGGTCCTCTGATCTTCATTCTGTGGGCCCCATTTCTGCCCCAAGACAAGCCTGCTTTCAGGCACCGGGCTGTCACTCATACCCTCCCCATCTGTTTCTTCATCCACCTTGGAATTAAGGTTTCTGATCCTCTAGAAAACAGGCTTGAGCTCCCAGGTGTCCCTTCGCTCTCCAGGGTCTACAGGGGTCTAGCCAGCACCCTGCTGACCAAACTCAAGGGACACAGCAGGAATGCACATCACAAGCGCTGATGGTGCTAGACCGGTCACACACGTGAAGGATCATCCAGCCAGGCTGCAAGAGCTCAACTCCTCCTGGGCCTGCTCATCATGGGGCCTGTCCAGGGCAAGACCAGCCCTGAGGGAAACCGAGGCTCAGCAAGTTGGCTGCCAATCCCAGCTGTACCAATCCACTCCACTTCTCGAGCCCCCTACTTATCACTACAGTGGGAGATGGTTAAGAAGGCCGGAGGGAAGGGGAACGGGAAGGAACTGGCCATGCCCCCTCACTCTGCTGGCACTGCGTGTAAGTCACTTGGCTACAAGTCTGCGTCCATCACTGGCAAGCCCTGCTGGGTGGGCACTTTGTCCAGAAAGAAAGCGGAAGTGGCCTGCCAGAATTCACAGGGCAATGGAGGGGCTGAAACCCAGGTCTTCAAACCCTGATACCTCTACCCAGGCTTCTTGAACCTGCCATTCCAGACAAAGTACTGAGCAGTAGGCTAAATGTGCTTCCCCTAGGGCTGGGGAGATAGCTCAGTAGAATAAGCGCTTGCCAGGCAAGCACAAGGTCTTGAGTTCAATCCCCAATACCACAAAAAAAATAAATAAAAACGAATAGGCTCCCCCCAACACCCTACTGCACTGAGGCCTTGCAGGGAAAAAGAGAACATTCTCCAGAAAAGAGAAGAAACATATAGAGTGAGAGGGCAAGAGTGTGGACACAGACGGACAGCAGGCACCACCACTGTCCTGTCTGCTGACGGGGGACAGTTGGCCCTGTGCCACAGCTGCGTCCTCTCTGGCCCTGTCATTCATAGGGCTTGCTATCTGGCCTGGATCAATAATGCAACCTCTCTGGTCTGTCTCCCCTCAGCCTCCAGCTCCACCCATGCCTTGGAGAGGTGGGCCTGGGCAGCCTTCTGGCCACAGCCCAGCCCCCTCCACCCCCAGTCATCACAATGTGGGCCCTGGTGGCCGAGCTCCAGGAGCAATCTGAGTGTGAGCGTCAGATCAGGGAAGCGGAGAGCAGGAACCCAGAGCCAGCACTCACTGCTGCTCCTGCGTTTCAGGGCTCAGAGACGGAGCAGGCTGCCTGAAGTCACACAGCAGGCTGCTGGGGGAGTACTAGTCCCGGCTGTACTCCCGCAATGCACCACTGGGAGGCCCAAACAGGGGCAGCAGGCGGAGGGTGCTCCCAGCCCAGGTGATGCTGGACTCCTTGCTCTCGGCTCCTCTGGGTCCTAGCTTTTGTGCAGCCCCCTGCACCCTCAAGGTCACTGCCCACAGCACCCACTGGCCACTGCCCCCTAGGGTCACAGGGAGTGTGGTCTGTCCTGGGAGCTTCAGGTACAGAGGCAGGAAGCTCCCACAACAGCCTTTCCAGATCTCAGGACTGGAGATCTGAGTGTGACCCTGTGAACACCCCAGAAGCGTCCAGTCTGAGCCTCCCAGCTGCCCCCTCCTGTCCTGTGCCATCTCATCCCTGCCTCACACCTCCTGAGTACAGATGCTATGAGCTCTACGCAGTTTCCCTAAAGCTGTAGACACAGGGCCTTTGCATGTGCCACCCCAACCTCGCCTCCGCCATCTGGGCGCCTCAGAGGACAGTGATCAATACACTGCGCTCACCTGTGCTCCCTGACCACTTCTCTGTCCTTAGCTTCAGGATGGGGCCCAAGAAAGGTACGTGGGGGCACAGCGTCTCCGGACTCAAAAGGGCAGGCCCATCACAGCTCAGGCCCTCAGGCCTGCGGAGTTGCTGCCGCCCACGACTCTGTTCCCGTCCTCCTCTTCCTGATGGCTGAGGGCTCCTCCCACCCTCCACCCTGTCCAGGCTGAGCTGGCCACTGCCCTGGTGCTTTCTGCTGTAGCCCAGCCCTCTTCCTGCTCCTGACCGAGCTTCACTTTAGTTTCCCAGGGCCCACTAAGCTGTGGGCTCCAGACAGGCTGCCCGGCCTCCTGTCTGCATGGTCCTCGTTTGGAAGGAAGAGGTAAGGTGTCAGGGCCCCACAGAGCAGTGCCAGACACTGCCCCACTGCATCTGGGGACTGTCAGTACCAGCATTCAGCCCCAGGTGAGGATCCAGACCCCGACAGGTACAGGCGGTTCCAACACAGAGGGCTCTGTCTCCAAATAACTTCAAGGCCTGGAGGCCCAGCAGGCACAGGCAGGGTGGAACAGGTGTCATACAGAGGCACAATAGGGAGGTCAGTCTCAGAGCTGGGCTGCTCTGTAGGAGAAAGGTCTGCTCAAGCAAAGGAGGCCCAGGGGTGCAATGTGGTTAGGACCTGGCCTACACAGAGGGAAGCGGGGGTACTGAGTTAGGCCAGAACAAGGGCACTGGACCGGCCTCCAGGCAGCCTGCAGACAAGGAACTGAGGCCACAGTGCGAGCTACGTGGCCTGGGATGTCACCAGCCTTCTGAGCTGCTGTCAATCAGCAAGCTGCCCCAGCCATTCTTGGTTCCAGCTTCTACTATCCAGAGGACAGGAAGAACCCAGGCCTGCTCGAGGGGAGATCAGTCTGCCCCTGGCTGAGGCGCAGCATGTGCATGTTCAGCAGTGCACAGCCTGGCCTGCTGTGGCCTGGACCTGCCAAAAGTGCTAGGCACAGCCCGCTGCGCCTGGGCTTCAGTAGGAAGCGTCTTCCAGCACCCACGGTGCCTGGGTGCGGAACGAGGCGGACATCCTGGGGAGCCTTCCTTGGGCACAACAACCACCAAAGCCATCTTGTACGCAGAAGTAGGGAGGAACTTCAAAGTCCTCCTTGGCCTGTTAGCAGGTCTGGCTAGGGCTTCCCAGGCAGGGCCAAGGCTAACACTAACATTTTGGGGGAACCCGACATGGCAGTAGGGACATCTTCTGGAGCATCATTCCCCCTCCACTCCTCCCTCAGGGGTCACTCAGAGTGGTCTAGATGGCCCTACCCTTCACAGCCTCTGCCTATCCTTACCTATGACAACAAAGGAACAGGTGGCCAGGAGCAAGCACCTTCCACAAGCAGGGGCACTCAGCTGCAAATGAATGAATTTTCTTTCATTTTTACTTTATTTTTATTTTTTGTGGTATTATGGATTGAACCCAGGGTCCCTGGCATACTAAGCAAATGTTCAATTACCAAGTCCCATTTGTATTGTATTTAAAAAATTGTTCCCAGTTGCCTTTTGTTCTAGAGAGTAACATTAACTTCTTATTTATACTAGATATATGACTTCCTCAGCCTCAAAAGGGAAGGAAGAAAAAGACAAAGGAAGAGAGAAGGAAAGAAAGGAAGACAGAGATAGATAGATAGATAGATAGATAGATAGATAGATAGATAGATAGATAGATAGATTAGAGGGTACAGTGCTTAGTGGTAGAGCTCTTGCCTGGCATATATAAGGTCTTGGGTCAGTCCCTAGCAGGTATGTACACATACAGGAAGAAAGGAAAGGAAAGGAAAGGAAAGGAAAGGAAAGGAAAGGAAAGGAAAGGAAAGGAAAGGAAAGGAAAGGAAAGGAAAGGCAAGCAAAAGAGGGTGGGTGGGCAGAGAGAGAGGGGAGCAAGGGAGGTGGGGGCTGATGAAGGCACAAGGAAGCTAAGTTAAAGAAAACTAAATTACCAAGCTGCCAGTGGTGCAGGCAGGACCCTCAACCCTACACCAGCACATGGTGGGGGGTGCGCTGCCAAGAGCCGTGCCCTCGGGCCTCCTTTTCCCTTCCTCCTCCTCTTGATGGCTAGGTGCCAGGTGGCACCCACACCCACTGCCTACACAGAGGTGGCTGCAACCCTGGTCCTCCCCACCATAACCCACCCTTCTCCTGCTGACTGGGGCCTGCCCAAGCTGTGAGACTGCCCATGGCCTCTGGTCTGCCAGGCTTGTCTGGAAGGAGGCGCTTCTAAAGGAGCAAACAATGAGCCTTCTTGAGCCTCTGGAAGGGGATAGTGGAGCCAGCACCAGCGGCATCAAAGAACCAAAGAACACTGCCGCGCTCAAGTCCAGCAGCAAAAGGGCCTCGAATCAGCGAACGAAGGGCCAGAAACCAGCAAGGCCACCTGCAGACAACAGCCAAAAGAAATACCTGTCAGTCAGCCAGCACTATCATAAAGCACTAGTCACTGAGACAACACAGGCCCAGACGAACAGAACAGCAGAACAAGCTAGAACATCCAGGGAGCCCCCAGGGATAGGAATTGGCTCAGTAGAACAAGCGCTTGCCTGGCAAGCACAAGGTCCTGAGTTCAATCCCTGGTACCACCAAAAAAAAAAAAGAACTTGGCCCGGGGATAGGGATGTCTGATCGAAAACCACAGTACACCAGAGACAGGATCATCCTAATACACGGTGCTAAGTCGACTGGCTATGCCAGTGGGAAGACTCATTTAACCCCCACTTCACACCATACACAAAACAAATTCCAGGGGGATTGCACATCTAACTGAAAGTAAAACAATAATGCTTTCACAAGAAGACATAACAAGAAAAGCACATCTAAATAGTCATTAACAGGGCTGGGGAGATGGCTTAGTAGAGTAAGTGCTTGCCTGGCAAGCACAAGTGCCTGAGTTCAATCCCCAGTTCTGCCAAAAAACCCAACAAAATAAATAGCCATTAACTAGAAGGAAAAGTGTTCAGTTCCATTAGTCATTAAGGAAGTGCAAACTAAAACCACAATGAGGAATCAGTTTAGCCCACCAGAAAGGCTAAAGTGAAAAATGCCCTGGACACACACACCAATCCCGGCCTAGCTTAGGATGGTGCGCTTACCTCACATGGACAAGGCTCTGGTTTCCACCCCAGCACCACACAAATACGCAAAGAAACCAACCAAAATTACCCAAGTGGGATGCTTATATATGGTGGTGGGAATATAAATTGGCACACTAACTTTGCAAAGCTGTTTGACTAGATTTACTGAAGTCGAACATATGCACACTAGATTACACAGTAATTCCACTCCTAAGAGTATGTCAAACATAAATGCATGAACACATTTACCAAAAAACATTCAAGAATGTGGTATTTGTCTGAAACCCAAATGTCCAGCAACAAATAGGCAACCAATAGATATGTATGTTAAGGGTAGGTGATACAGCTCAGCAGACTAAGTGCTTGCTTAGGTAAGCGCAGGGTCCAGGGTTTGATCCTTGGCATCGCATGCTGTGCCAGCCCTGCCCTTGGGCATGCTGAGCCAGTGATGGAGGCCTGGCATGGTGGCACACGCCTGTAATCCCAGCACTAGGGAGGCAGAAATCAGGAAGATCACACAAGTCTGAGCTATGTAGTGAGACTGTGCACACACACAAAAAAAACAAAACAAAACAAAACAAAAAAACAAAAACCCTAAAGATAAATGTTATACATTCACATACTGTAATATTAATAATGAGAATGATACCAGGCATAGTGGCACAAGTCTGTAATCTCAGTTATTTGAGAAGCTCAGGTAGGAGGATGGCTAGTTCAAGCCCATCCTGGACAACTTAGTGAGACCCTGTCTGTCTCAAAAACCAAATAAATAAGTAGTATTTGCTGGAAGGGCCAGGGAGATAGCTCAGCAGCATAAACACCTGCCTGGCAAGCACCAGGTCCCAAGTGTGATCCCCGGTACACACACAAAAAAGTGCAGAAGATATAACTCAGTGATAAGGCACTTGTTTAGCATATGTGGGACCCTGTGTCAGTCCCTAGGACCCCAAAAGAAAATGAAATCAGCAGTGTTTCTATATTAACAACAAATCATCTGAAAAAAAAAAATCAAGAAAACAATCCCACTTATAATAGCTCCAAAAATACAATGAAACATTTAGGAATAACTTTAACCAAGGACATGAAAGATCTGTACATTTGAAAGCTACAAAACACTGAAGAAATTGAGGCCATAAACAAATGGAAAGGCATATTGTTTATGGAGGGGAAGAGTTAATACTGTTATAATGATCCTGCCGCTCAAATTGATCAGGTTTGGTGCAATCCTTATCAAAATTCCAGATCCTTTTCAAAGATAGAAAAAAGAATTCTAGGGCCATGGAGATAGCTCAGTGGTCTAAGTGCCTGCCTAGGCAAGCACAAGGACCTGGGTTCAATCCCTGGTATTGCGTGCCATGCTGGTCCCGCCCCAGGTGCACCCAGCTGGCCACTGAAACCAAGCAGGGTGATGCACGCCTATAATCCCAGCACTGGCGAGGTTGAAACAGGAGGATCGTATGAGTCTGAGCTGTGTAATGAGGCCCTGTACCACATACATAAAATAAAAGGAAAAAAAGAAACTCTACAATGTATGCGAAACCACAAAAAACAAAAATAAAAAAGCTGCATACATCACAATAGCTGGCCTAAAAATATACTAGAAAGCTGCAACAATCAAAACAGCATGATAGGGTTGGGGAGACAGCTCAGTGGCATAAGCTCCTGCCTGGCAAGTACAAGGTCCTGAGTTCAAGTCCCATTATCATAAAAAAAAAAAAAAACCCAGCATGATAAGACACAAAAAGGCACAAAAACTGCAAATAGCACTGCAGTGCCTGTAAGCTTAGCTACTTGGGAGGCTGAGACAGGAGGATCCTAAGTTTGAAGCCAGCCTGAGCAATTTAAAAAATGGCTGACAATGCAGCTCAATGGTAGGAGACCCCTTGGCTCCATCCCTAGTACTAAAAGATAAAAGAAAAACAGACCTATGGAACAGAACAGAGAATCCACACATTTATGGTCAAGTGATTTTTTTTTGGGGGGGGGGCTCTCACTACACAGTTCAGACCTTCAGGTTGGCCTTCAATTCACTTTGTAGCTCAGGTTGGTCTCAAAATCACAACAATCCTCCTCCCTCAGCCCCCAGAACACTAGGGTTACGGGGTGCACCACCATATGCAGTCCTCGGCCAATTGATTTTTAATAAAGGTATCAATAGCACACACACACAGGAAAGGACAGGGTATTCAATAAAGGGCGTAAGAGGGTCTGATAGTCACAGTAAGAAGAATGAAGTTAGAGCCTTGTTTAACAACATGCACAAAACCCGCCTATAGCTGGGGTGCAGTGCGGGGTGTGGTGTTAGCCTAGCACTACCAAGGGCCTAGATTTCAGTACTAGCACCACCACTAAGACAAAAACAAGGGCAGGGAAGATAGCTCAGTGGAATAAGTGCTTGCCTGGCAACCGCAGGGTGCCAAGTTCAATCCCTGGTACCGCATAAAGATAAAAGACAAAAACAAAAACAACCACAACAAAACAGATTCAAGACTTAAACTTAAGGTCTGAAATTGTAAAACTATTGGCAGAAACTTCAGGGGGAGAAGCTCCTGATTGGTCTGGCTGATTTTTTTTTTTTTTTTTTAGATAAGATTCCAAAAGCATAGCCAAGAAAAGTAAAAGTAAAACACAAAATCTTATCACACTAAAACATTTCTACACAGTAAAGGAAATCCAAGAGTGAAAGATAGCTCATGAATGTCAGAAAACATGTGCAAGCCAGTCATCTGATAGGGAATTAATATCCAAATGTATAAGGAAATTGTAGAATTTAACAATGACAAAAACAAATCAACCAATTAAAATATGGGCAAAGGGGGCTGGGGAGATGGCTCAATAGAATAAGCACTTGCCTGGCAAGCACAAGTGCCGGAGTTCAATCCCTG
>NW_004524625.1:3221777-3244323 GCF_000260255.1 Octodon degus | reverse complement strand
ACCACAACCACCACCACAACCAAAAAAAGCACTACAGCCAGAACATAGAGCAGTATGAAGGCTCCACAAAAAAATTAAAAATAGAACATGATCAGCGGCATGAATGATCCTGGAGGACATCATATTTTAAATGACATAAGCCAGGCGCAAAAGACTCGGGAGGCAAGATCTAAAATGGTGGGCCCCATGCAGACAGCAGAAAGCAGAACGGTGGCTGCCAGGAGCAGGAGGGTCCAGGGAAGGCTGTGAGAGGCGGGTGAAGGATACAAAATGTCAGAAGCCTAATTCAGGGGATCTGCTGTAGAACTAATAACAATGTTTGTTTGTTTGTGCAGCACAGGGACTTGAATCCAGGGCACTCTAACACTGAGCTTCACCCCAACCTATTAGTGTTTTGGTGCTGAGACAGTGTCTCACTAGTTTGCCCAGACTATGCTTAAAGCTTGCAATCGCCTGCCTCAGCCTTCCGCACAGCTAGCGTTAAAGTTATGCACAAAACCCAGCTTGTGTTGTATTCTTCAGGACTGCTAAGAGAAGTGGGGGGAAAGTCAAGGCTTAGGATGAACCTCCAGGGTGGAGCCCTTACTTAAAATGTGCTCGTCTACATCGCTAGCACCAAAATTTTTTAACAAAAAATAAAAGGTAAGTGAAGAAATGTGAATGCTACTTAGCTTGATTTGACTGTCACATTGTGCACTTACTTCAAAATAGCACATCATGGGCTAGGGGAGATGGCTCAGTGGAATAAGCACTTCCCTGGCAAACACAAGGGCCTGAGTTCAATCCCTGGTTCTGCACAAAATAAATAAATAAATAATAAAGCACCTGCTTAGGCAAGTGACAGGGATCGCAGTTCAATCCCTGGCACCACATGCCGGGGCAGCCCTGTCCCCAGGGTGGGCTGAGCTGGCCACCAAAAAAAAAAAAAAAAAAACACATCGTACATGATGCATATATACAATTTTTTTTTTTTTTTTGTATTTTAGGGAAGGGTCTACAGGGTGTTCAGGGTCTCAATACTAGATCAGATTCATAGTGATCTGCCTGCTTACAGCCTCCCAAGAGCTGGGATTACAGGCCTGTGCCACCACGCCCAGTCTCAATTGCCATCCCAGCAGGCCCTGGGGGCGGGGCCAGCACAGACGGAACCTCCGGCCCTGTGCCTGCTTGCAGGTGCTTTAATCTGCTGAGCTATTTGGCCGGCCCACTACTTTCATTTGTCAGTTAAAAAAAAAAAAAAAAAAATTACAAAAGGGAAAGCAGACAATAACTTACCTACAGTGACTAGAAAACAGAATGACAAGAACTGTGTTAACTGGCTTTCTGTTAACCAACACCTAAGAAAAATCAACTTCTAAAAAGGTTTCTTAGGCCAGTTTTGCAGCTTCTAGTGGTGCCTGATGGGCTGATTATCTTGCTTTGAAACCTCAGGGGGGCTGCCGGATGACCACGGTGAGAGACCTAAGCTACAGAAAGCCACCAGCCTTGTTGCGGCCTAGAGGAGAGACAGGGCCTCAAACTCCCCTCTGAGCACTAGGCATCAACGACCCGAAGCCGTCCCACCAGGCCCCTCTCCTAAAGGGGCCAGAAGTTCCCCGGCACTAAACACATTGGCCTTTAGGGAAGTTCCAGAACCAAAGTGTAGCAGCGCTTCGGGGAGAGGCTGGAGGAGCACAGGGGCCTCGTGAGCTCTGGTAAAACCATTCCTCCTGTGGGTGTTGCTTCTTGGGGTTCAGTCACTTGGAAATTCCCTGATCTCTGCACTTAGGATGTATGCATTTTTTTTTTTTTTAATGTATTTGGTAAAGGGTCTCAGACTCCTATGAAGTCCTCTGCAGCTTGGACTTCAGTGATCCTCCTGTCTCAGCCTCCCCAGCGCTGGGATTACAAGCCTGCACCACCACACCTGGACTCTGTGGCCAGCTCAGCATGTTCAGGAGTAGGGCTGGCACAGCACGTGGTACTGGGGATTGAACCCTGGTCCCTACACTTGCCTAAGCAGGCGCTTAGTCTGATGAACTATCTTGTAGGCCCAAGATGTATGTGCCTTGCTGTAGATCACTTATGCTTCAATAAAGGCTTCAAGGGCCAACCAGATAGCTCAGCAGAATAAAGGGCCTACTTAGGCAGAGTGCAGCCGCCAGGAGTTCGATCCCTGGCACGCTGTGCCGGCCCCGCCCCCAGGGTACACTGAGATGTTGATCAAGACTGTAATCCCAGTGCTCGGGAGGCTGAAAACAGGAGGTCACTATGAGTCCAATCTACATAGTTAGACCCTGTACTAAATACAAAAATAAATAAATAAATAAAAATAAATAAATAAAGCTTTCAAAGACAACAAGAAGCCAGCAGTTATCCTGGGAAGAAGGCTGACTCCCTTGACCCAGGCCTTCCCAGCCTGGGGCTCTTTCCAGCTGTGGCCCTGTCCTGTTGGTCACTGCATGCTTGGGTGAAACGAGCTGGAGGCCGAGCAACAGGGCACCAGAATGACTAGAGCACTGGCCCTGCCTGGCCTCCCTAGGTCCAGGCTGTGTGGCCCTCTCCGATCTCCATCTCCTGGACACTCAAGGCATTCAGAGTTCTCAGGGCCATGAAAAGGTCCAGTGGATGGTATCCTTCTGCCCCACCCAACAGAGCACAGATTTCCAAGTTCCTTCTGCAGCTAGGGAGCGGGTACCCACCAGCCTCCAGTCATGACAGAGCAGGCACAGTGTCCAGAGGAAGGAGCTAAACAGACTCACAGAGAGGCGAGGGGTGGGGCAAAAGTCCTGGCATGCCCAGCGAGACCCAGCAGGAGGTCCCTGCATGCCCAGCACAGGGACCTGGCTTTGTCCTGGGGTGACGGCTGCAGAGGCAGGCACTGAGCAGAGAGGGGCAGCTGCAGCTGCCTTCTGCAGATCCAGCTGGCTTTCTATCACTGCTTGAAGGCTGGTTGCTCTCCACTGCATCCTCCAAAGAAACCTCAGGCTGAGGCTTCCTTCCTCCACGTGGCCAGAGTGGGGCTAGAAATCTATCGGGAGGCGTCATGGAAGGGAGCCCTCCCAAGTGTATGAGTGAGGGAGCGCCTTGATTGGGAGCTGCGCCACCTAACAGGGGTGTTTGGCCCCTTTTCTTGATTTCACAGGTCTGTCTCCCTTTCACCCCTTGATGCTGCACAAGGACTACACCCAAAGTGGCCACCCAGTTTTGGACTTTCTGGTGTCCAGAACCATGAGGGAAAATAAACCTGTGCTTTCCTACAAATCACCCAGGCTCAGCCATTCTGTAAAACAGATTAGAAGACTGCCACGTGGTGGCAAGGGAGAGACAAGACTCGGGCAGAAGGGCCAGAAGGAGGGCCACAGAGCTTCACCCAGCAGCTCACACCCTGACAGAGGGCAGCAGGGCTCTGGGGGAGGCAAACCCAGTGCTGCGAGCCCTCAGGTGGCAGGTGAGAGGGAGCAGCAGTGCCTGCAGGCCCTTTGTGCCCCTCCCTGCAACCACTGTGCCAAGCCTGGCAGGAGGGCAGTGTCTAGTGCCAGCCAAAGGAGCCAACACTGCCCCACACCCACAGGCTGGCAATCAAGGCCCCCATAGGTGAACACCCCTCGCTCTGCATCTCCAGGAGTGGGGTAGGGATCTGGGTGGGGAGAACGCTGGTGCCACAGACAGACTCGTGGGGGCAGCCAACCAAACAGAGTGGGAAGCAACGGGAGGATGGCAGGGCTGGGGCAGCCAGGCAGGGGCCAGGGTGCCTCCCAGAGACCAAGGAACCACGTGGTGACCCAAGCCAGGGAAAACCAGATGCCGGGAGGGGGCTGCAAAGGCCAGGCTCCAAGTGGTGGGCTGAAGGCCATTTGTATTTTTGCTTCCGTGAAGGGGTTTATTGCCCATCACCCTGTATCCTACTGCCATTCTCCATCAGCCCCACGGGCTACCACTTTAATGAGACTCCTCATGGGCGTCTGTTCTGAGGAGGGTATATTCTACCTCTGGGGACTTCACACCCCACACGCCTGCACTGAGAAGCTAAAGGCCAGATGGGGAGGGAGAGCTGGGCTTGAGAAGCCCACTCAGGCCTGCGCTCCTTGGCCACTGGGGACTCCAGGCTCCCGGGTTCCTGCCCCATGAATCACTCCAGCCAGCACCAGGCAGGCTGGCACCAGTGCTGGGAAATCCTGTCTTTCTCCCCCTCCCTCTCCTTATCACTTCTGACTGTGTCCAATCCATTTTCCTCCCAGCTGCCAGTGGTTTTCCTGACACACAAATCCAACCAAGCGGATCCCTATTAGCCAGCACTGGGGCTGGAAGACTGAGCCTGACCACAGCCAGGTCTCCAGTGGGTCCTGTGGGGTGGAGGGCCCTCTGGAGCAGTGTGTGTGTGTGTGTATACACGTGCATCTGTGGGTGTGGGTGTGTGCATGCCCACACACGTGCATGTGTCCCCCGCAAGAGAAACGGGCCAGCCTGTCTGGCTCTGTATGGCCCTGGCTGACCCCACAGCTGCTTCTCATCTGGGGCTTGACACTGGGCCCCACGGCATCTGTCAGAGGCGGAGCCCCCAGGAAGGGATCCCAGCTCAGGGGTTTCAGTGGGACTCAGCAGGATCAGGAAGGAGCCAGGCGCCAAAGTAAGGGCTTCCTGCCTAGGTTTATCCGGGTGACCAGCTTGGCCTGGCTGCGGTACTTGATGATTTACATCTTAAGGAAGCCCAGGAAGTGGGCCACCCTCCTGGGGCGCTCCCAGCCCAGGCCACATCCTGCAAAAAGGCATAGGGTGAAGGGCAGACACAGCTGAGCCCCCTCCTCCTAGGGTGGGATGTGATGGCCAGGGCCCTGGCACAGTACCACTCACTCCCTGGCAGGGGACACCACCTAACAAAAGGACTCGATCAGGTCACAGAAGCCACTTCTCTGTGCTGTGTGACCCACGGCAAGCCCTGCTTTCTCTGGCCTGAGACTCGCCATGAAATGGTGCCGAGGGAGACACTCCTCTTCCTGTGGGGGCAGTCTGTGCCCCTAGCACACCTGCCTCCGAGACTGTGAAGCCTGATGAGCCTTGGTACCCATTTCTCAGACCAGAAAGCTGAGGTCCCTACCCTCAGCTTAAGCTCCTTCACAACCTTAGAAGTGAGCTGTGCTGTTCTTACTGTACAGATGGGGGACAGAGGCCCAGAGGCTGGAGGAACATTTAGGACAGAGGCAGAAGCTTGTCCCACATCAAAGCAGCCCATGCCTGGCCCATCACGCCTTCCTTAGGCCAGGACAGAGATGCCCTCACCAGCCCCTGGGGTTCCTGCCAGTGTCTTCCTCCCATGCCTTGCACCCGGCCCGGCCCTGTGCCTGGCTAAGGGCAGTGAGGAGCCAGGCAGGCTCTTGCTGTGGACCCCACAAAGGCGGAGGATCTACTCTAAGAGTGAGGGAGCCATTTAGACAACACCAGGAAGGCTACATGCAGTAGCATTTGAGCAGGCCCCACAGGGTGGACTTCCATTTGAGAGATCAAAATGGGAATTTTTGGGGAGAAGACACCATTTAGGCCAGGTTGGAGGATAGGGTACAGCGAAGAAAGGAGGGGAAAAAGGGGCTCTCACAGAACTACTGCCACAGGCCGGGTACTGGTGGGCCTGAAAGCCAGGCGAAGATCTTGGTTGAGGGTGTGCCAGCAGGTGACAATTCTTTTTAGTTGTTGTTTATGTATTTGATAGAAGGTCCCACTACACAGCTGGCACTCATAGTGATCCTCCCCCTGTTTTCAGCCTCCCCAGCACGGGGATTACAGGCCTGCACCACCATGCCCAGACCTGGTGGCCAGCTCAGCATGCCTGGGGGTGGGGTTGGGTGGTGCTGGGGATGGAACCCCAGCCCCTGCACTTGCCTAAGCAGGCACTTAGTCTGCTGAGTTATCTCGCCAGTCCAACCTGTGACCATTCTTAAGAAACTTAAAATGAAAGGAGGCCTAGGGCCAACTGATACAGGAAGTGAAACCAGGCTGCAGCAAAAGCCTGAGATGCAGGGCCTGACAGCGACCCACGCAGGGGTGGACTACAGTGTGCAGGCCTCAGCCATCTGGGGCTGGTGGAGGTCCCTCACTGGGATGGGCCATCTCCTGGATGGCAGACCTGTCTCGGGGTGCGAGGTAGCACTCCTGGGTCCCTCACTGCTCTGGGCCATGTCCTGTTCCTGCTCACCGAACCTCTGATGGTCAATACCCCCTCCCTCTCCTAGGTGGGGGGCCAGAATGGTTGGCTCAGACACAGCCTGTCCTGTCCACACACCCATCCTCAGATGGCCCAGGGAAGGACAAGGCAGTCAGTTTCTCTGGCCTTAGGCTTCTCATCTGTGAAGCGAAGGTCTTTCCCTCCACTGGCCCTACCTGGCCGCTCACTTCCCTCCCCTGCCCACTGCTCTCACAGGATTCGGCCTCCCGTGAACCCTGGCACTCTTTCTGTGTCTCATCAGGTGATGTGAGGACCCAGCGTCCCTGCTTGGCATGGCCATCCCTGAAGGAATGTCTAAATGAGTCATATTCCACCTGAAAGCCCTAGCGTGCTGTGGGTGCAGGTTGGGACCCAATCACCTGCAGCCTATGGCCACCGTCCAGCACACCCCTTCTCCTGCACATCCCTGAGCTCTGGCCACCATGGCTCCACTGGGCCCCAGGCCCTGCCTGCAAGCCTGCTGGAGCCAGGAGGAGAAGATATACCTAGCAGCTGAGAGTAACCTCACACAGAGCCAGGACCGTGTCTCAGGAGGCCAGCAGCTGTGGGCCTCCAGGACTGGAGCAGGGATGGTGGACCAGGCATGCTGCTTAAAATGACACTCCGTGGTGCCTGTGTAGGGCTGAGGAATGGTCCCCAAGATACCCACAGCCCAATCTCCAGAGCCTGTGACTATTGCCTTACGTGACAGAAGGGGCTTGCAGAAGTGATTAAGGGTCATAAAATGGGAGATTATCCTGGCTTATCTGAATGAGCCCTAAATGTAATCATAAGCACATTATAAGAGGGAGAGAAGGGCCAGGGAGATAGCTCAGGGGCTTAAGTGCCTGCCTGACAAGCCCAAGGTCCTGAGTTCGATTCCCAATACCACACCAAAAAAAAAAAAAAAAAGGGAGGCAGGAGGAGAATGTGTATGTGCATGGTATCTGTTGTCTGTCTCAGTTGCAGGGTGGTCTATGCTTAATGAGGCCCTGGGCTCAGTTCCCAAGGTGGGGGCAGCAGAGGGAATTTGTGCAAGGAAGAGAAGAAAGCAGTGCGGAAGGCAGCAGAGTAGGGTGAAGTGGCCACAGAGGGCCAGCAGCCAGAAGAGATGGAATTGATGTATCCTGGGGCCTCTAAAAGAAACCAGCCTTGGGGCTGGAGAGATGGCTCAGTGGTCTAAAGCACCTACTTGGAACAAGCTTGGCAAAGCACAGGGACCGCGGTTCAATCCCCCAGCACCACATGCCAGCCAGCCGCGCCCCCTGGTGGGCTGAGCTGGCCACACACACACACACACACACACACACACAATAAATGTTAAAAAAAAAAAAAAAAAAAAGCCAGCCTAGGTTTCAGCCCCAGAAGATTGTATCAGGCTCCTGACATCAAAAACTCTGAGAGAACTAACCTGTGGTGTTCTAAAGTAGTACCTTTTCAGTGTCTGGTTACAGCAGCAAAAAGCAAGAAATACTGTTCTTTGCTTTTTTGAGACAGGGTCTCAAAAAACTCTGTCAAACTCCTGATCCTCCCGTTTCAGCCTCCTGAGTGTAGGGGTGCAGGAGCCTGGCTCAAAATACTGTTCTTAAAGAGCAGTGGGTAGCGGATGAAGCAGCCCTACCCCTCCCACTCAGGGAAGCCACCCTGAACTCCATGTCTTACTGCTATCCCACCTCCCCTAATTGGCAGATGTTATCCAGCAGTGGGAGTCACCACATGGGGACTGGCTGAGCAGGGACAGGGCCATCAGGCCAGCAGAGTTTTGGCCCTGTCCACCATCCCTGGGCCACCAGGCAGGCTTTGGTCTGCCCTGGCCACAGGCCCCTTAGCCCACAGCTGACCATATGTCCGGACCATACCCACAGACTCCCTTAACTTCAGTCACTGGTATGTCATGTCCTCCGCCCTGGGAAAGCTGGGGTCACTAAAATGTCTGAACAGTGAAATGGGGAGTGGAAACAGCCATTCCAGGCCAGCATTCACATGGTCTGCAACTTCCACAGCCAGGCCTGAGAGCTGGCTTTGTTAGACATCCTAGATTTGAGCTCCAAAGGCACTTGGTCCATTTTGCCTTCGGCAAACAAGGAACGGCAAGGCCGAGGCCCTAGGGAAGTCAGGAGCTGCCCTGAATGGAGTGAGGCAACCCCAAGGCAGCATCTGCAGCAGGCCAGGAGAGGGTGCGAGAGTGCGGGCCTTGAAGGCCAAGCCTAGGGGCCTAGTTGTGCCAAGGAATGTCCTGCCAAGGACACACACAGGGATAAAGAGGCAGAAGAGGGGTTTGGTGGATTTGAAGGTGGCTAGGAGGGGCTCCAAAAGCACTCAGAAAGCTTATCTTTTCAAAGTTTTTTTTTTTAATTATTTATTTTATTTTATTTATGTGTGTGTGTGTGTGTGTGTGTGTGTGTGTGTGTCCAGCTCAGCCCACCAGGGGGCGGGGCTGGCTGGCATGTGGTGCTGGGGGATTGAACCGCGGTCCCTGTGCTTTGTTAAGCTTGTTCTAAGTAGGTGCTTTAGACCACTGAGCCATCTCACCAGCCCAGAAAGCTTAGATAAATGGGAACAGAGACCGGGCCGGGGCCGAGGTAACAAGGCCCGCTGCAGACAGACTGCCATGCAGAGAGACCATCACTGCTGCCCAGGCTACAGGGCTCCATGGGAAGGGGCCATGCAACCTAGCCTCTACGGCTGGGTCTTGAGTTTGCCACCAAGTTCAAGGAGGCATTCACATGACACACTCCGGGGTGCCCAGCTGTCCCACACTGCCTCTCCCCAGGCAGTAGGAGGTCTTCAACTTGGTCAGGCAGAGAAAGACCACTTGGGGTGTGGGCCTGCAGAGATCAGCAGCTCTCCTCACCCATAAAGCCAAAGGGTCTCCTACTTCACAGGGGGAGACACACTTACCTTGTCTCTTGTCCTAAACTAAGCCCCTCCTTCCTTGGCCCTCTCCTCTGTGAGGGGCCAATGTGAGGCTGATTGTCAATTCCTATTCATGATAATGGCTAGCAAACACCAAGCACTAGTGCAGTACATCCAGTCACCCCCAGAACCTGCACACGCAGGGGAGGCCCTCAGTCTCAAGGTCACAGGTGGGCAGGAGGAGCAGGGAAGGGCTCAGGGAGACAGAAGGCAGGTCTTGCAGGTAGGAGGATGGTGGAGTGCACCTCCCTATACCTGCCAGGAGGTCCAGGGGTCTCCTGTCTTGGGACAAGTGTTCAGGGCTATGCTGAGAACCTGCAAAGAAAGCAGAGGCAGATGCAGCCAGAGACGTACTTGCCTTAGAGCAGTCACTGACTCCCCCACATCCCAGACCTTTTACAACATTGGGTCCAACTCTGCCCTCCTCAAATTCCCTTGGATCTGAACACCCCAAGTGGTGGTTCCCATGTCAGACAGCACCCCCCATCCTTCCCCAACACTGGGGCCCTGTGCACCCATGGACCTCTCTACCAGGTCCTCTCCTCCCCTGCCAAACCTCAGCCTGGAAGGGATGCAGAGAGGAAAGAAGAGGACAGGAGCCTGTCCCTGCTGAGGCCTCCTACTCTGGACAGTGGCCTTAACCCCATCACCACAACCACAGCCAAAAACGGCCCTTTCAGACACACACCTGCCTGTGTGATCTCTACTCGCCCAGTTGTCCCTCCGCTCACACCTCCAGCCAGCAATGTCCCATCCTTTGGTGAACTCCCAAACCCAGCTCTGATGACAAGTGGTCTGGCCCCAGTTCCCAAGCAAGGATGGGCTCCTGCCTAATTCTCTAGGGCTGCCAGGTATGCCTTAGCTGTTGTCCCACCAGGGGCTCCCTCCAAAGAGAGGCTCCTCAGGGCAGACCCTGGGCTAGCACCCAACTCGGGCTTGGCAGGGGGCAGCAGCAGCTGGGGCCACCCTACCCCAGGAACCTGGGTGAGGATCAAGGACCAACCCAAGTACTAGGGCACCTTGCCGGTCAGTGGACCCCCCCGGAGGTCCTGAGCACGTCTTTCCAGGGCTGGCCCAGGAAGGGTTCCGGTTCTGGCTCCGAAGTCCAGGGAAGGAGGCTCACACACTCCCCACAGTGACCCACTGTCTTCGAGGGGTCTGGGGCTGAATCCTGCACCACACTATGCGTGGCCGGGGAAATGGCACCTGCCAGTGATCTGCTCTCCTTTACCTCTGAAACCCTCAAGTTCGAGGGGTGCAGGTGAGGGCCCGGAGAGGCAGAGCGTAGAACCCCGCTCTGCCAGATCCTGCCCCCTCCCACCCCCAATACCACACACCCGCGCTTGCAGAGGAGAGGGGCCCATTCAGCGTGGGGAGGAGGGCGAAGCAGACAGCCGAGGCCTTGGCCATGGCCCATCCCCAAGCGGGGTGTAGGCAGTGGCCCCCTGGAGCGGCAAGGGGACGAGTGGGTCAAGGGGTAACAAGAAGGGGGATTACGAGGAAGAGGAGGAAAAGCGGTCCAGATGCCAAGAGGGAGCCAGGGAACCCCCACCCCCGGGAGGTGGAAAAGACCCTTCGCCGTGGGCAGAGCGAGACGGTGGGGCTGAGCCCACGACAAGACCGATGCTCAGGTCCCCCAGTGGACCCCGCGCACCCTGGACACCCGGACCCGGAAAACGAGCACGCGCGCCCTCACACGCCTCCCCAGGCGCAGCGCCTCCTACCTGCCGCGCCCACCCGGGACAGCTCCTGGACTCAGGAAGTGCGACCCGGGGAGAGCTGCACCTCCCTCCGGCTGGAGTGCAGCCTAGCCACGAGCGACCCAGCACTCGGATCGCGGCGCTCAGAGCCCGCCCCGCCCCAGCCTCGCCTGGCAGCCGGGGCGTGGTCTCCAGCGGGCGGGCTGCGCGCATGCGCGTTGGGCGGTGCCTTGTGGGCCGCCGGGGTGGCCGTGGGGCCCCTTCTATCCACCCGACCCCCCACGCCCCCTCCCCGAACTCTCGGCGGTCTGACTCGCGGCGCAGGACTGGATCCGCGAGACCTCAAGGTGTCTCTGGGATGCATTTGGGCCGGGAGTCCCTGTGCACCGAGGCAGGGTGGCCGCGCACAGAGGGACCTCATGGAGGGAGTGTGCACGCCTAAAGCTAGGGTGGAGGACCTCGGGCCACTGCGAGACTAAGAGAGGGCGTTGGGCGGGGGGGGGTGGGGGCTGGCCTCCCTACTTGTCCCAAGCGCCCGGCTGTGCCACGCGTGACGACGGCAGAGAGGGCACCGGACCCTCACGCCCGGGAGGATGCCAAACCAGGGTTTCTCCATGTGTAAGACGGGAACGGTCGCCAGCGCCCATGCAGGGCTGAGGCCGACCTGGCGGCGCACATTAGGCCTGGAGCGGTTCCTTTGAGGCGGTGAGGCTAGGATTACTCATCGGAGCAAGCCGGCTGCCCGCGACCCACCTTGTAGGGGAGACTGCCCCCACCCCAAATTTCCCAGGCTTGGTGAATGGTTTCATCAGCTTCTGAAGTCACCTACGCGGCTCCCACCTCGGCCCTTATCAGCTCTCCAGCCCTGGCAGCCAAGTGTCCCCGAAGTCATCAACACCCCCCCCACACACACACACACATACACACCCCCGGCTTCCTGCCAGGAGCCACTTATCCAGCTAAGGCTTACTTTTACAAAAAGCAGCTGCGACCTACCGCCAGAGAGCAACCTTGTGGGACTACCCCCCACCCCCACACAACCTCTTTCCCTGCTGGTGCGCCACTGCTCCTGGCCACACCCTGCATGCTTATCTCAGGGGTCTACTCTCCTCTCCTCCAAGCATGTTTACCCTTGGAAGGCTTTTTCGTCTGTGCACAGGATTCAGGCCTGCCCTGCCCCCTATGCCAACTTCACAAAACCCTGTTCGCCCCCTCAGCCTCTCAGAGTCCACGGGCTCTCGGAGCATTTCGCCTCTGTCCAGGTCTGTCCCCCCCCCCCCCCGCAGGTCCAGCTCCCGAGGGACACTGCCGTGCTTGGGCAATCCAAGTAGATCTAGGCTGCGGTCTTGCTGTGTGATCTGGGTGGATTTCGTGTCCTCTCAGCCTCATTTTCCGGGCCTCCTAAACAGGCTTGTCGCAGAAGTGCGCTATGAGCAGCGAAAGCAAGGCGTGGGCTCGTACCAGGCTCATCACAGGGTAGGTGGCCACATGGTCTCTGAGCCAGGCAGTGCCCTCGAGTTCCAAAGTGCAGCTGGAACTGCAGGAAAGCCACTTTGGCGTCTGCGCACAGCCTCGGGCTTTCCAAGGATGCTCAGGCCCCTTTTGCATCTCAGCACCTGGGAGCCCTAAAAGGAGTAGTGTGTGGGGGTTGCAAACATGGACTTTTCCTTGACCCATCAGCTGGTGAGCCTTGGAAAGGGCCCCAGATCACTGTAGAACCAGCACAGTAGCACCAATCCCTGCGAATGTGGGAACCAACTGGATTGATCCACAGTGAGCCCTCACAGGGTCCCATGGACACTTCACAGTGGCCCAGACGCTCTCATGTTGTAAAGACACCCCCAGAAACACAGACGTATAGGCGTGGCATTGTGCAATGTTAGGACTGCACACCTGAGGGCCCATGTCCAGCAGCTTTCAGCTCAGAAGGGGGGGGGGGGGGGGGGAGATGGGGCACTCAGCCTGCCATGGTATGGGGAGGGTAGCTTTGCTCCTAGGGGGAAGATCTTAGGAAAAGCCAGGCTTCCCAACAAGTTAGAGGAAGCGGTTGGGCCCTGATGGTTCTCTGGCCCCAGGACCCTGCTGGTTGGATTTTTTTATGAGCTTAGTCATGTAATGGTGCCAATAAAGGGTCTCATGTGTAGGTGCATTCCCATTTAGTCAACCACCCAGTGCAGGAGCGTTTATTATCCCCATTTTGTAGATGACAGAACTGAGCCTCGGGGAGATGCCCCAGGTCACACAATTAGTAAACTGCAGAACTGGATCCAGAGCTGCCCAAGACACCATCCACAGTTAAGCTCCTCTTCTGCCCTACTTCCTGGCCTCTAGGGAGAGGCCACCTCTACAGGCTGCTTTACAACTGACCAGCCTTCACCTCAACTCCTGCAACTGGGAACTCATTTCCTCCCAAGGCAGCCCTTTCCCTCTACTTTGTCACCCAGAGCAGATTCAACCTTTCTTCCTGGCTCTGTAAGACTGCATACCCAAAAACAACAACAAAAAGACTGCATACCCCTCAGCCTACCAGTGTGTGAAGACAGAATATTCTCTCACTCTTGCAAGGGGGGAGGACGAGGTAGTCACGCAGAACTACTGAGAAGTGGTTGCTAGTGCCCCCCCTAGTGGTGGGCAAAGGGCAGAGAAGATATCATGCAGAAGAAATTGTGCAGGACAAAAAAAAAATAACCGTTGAGTTCTTTGAAATTCCCTTTTCTGAAACAAGGCTTATATTTCATCCCTATCTTCCATATTAAAGATGCATCCAGGACTGGGGATGTGGCTTGGGTGGTGGGATGCTTCCCTGGCATGCAGAAGGCCCCACATTGGAAATTAAAAAGTAAAATCTAACCATGGCCAGATGTAGTGACACCCGTAATCCCAGCTACGCAGGAAGCTGAGGCAGGAGGATCACCGAGTTCAATACCACCCTGGGGAATTTACTTAGCAAGGCCTTGTCTTAAAATTTAAAAAAAAAAAATGTAAAACAGGGTTGAAATTTTGGCTCAGCACAACGGTCCTGGGTTCAATTTCCAGTCCTGGAAGAAAAAAAAAATGAACTCATGTTGCACCCAACAGAAGAAACTATATGAACTGGGAATCTAAGCATAAATAAATGTCCCACATGCCTTAGCTTGGTTGCCATAACAAAATAGTGTAAACTAAAAATAGTGTGAACTGGGGGACTTAAAAATAATAGAAATTTATTTCTTCCATTTCTGTAGGCTGGAACTCTCAGGTCAGGATCCCAGCAAGGTTGGGTTCTGAGGAGGGACACCTTCCAGGCTGTAATGCTGGTTTTTATCTTGTACCCGCACATAGCTAGAAGAGAACAGGGGAGCGTTCTGGCCTTTTCTAACAAGGGCACTACCTCCATTTACAAGGGCATCACCTACGTACCTCATTACTTCCCAGAGGCCTCACCTCCAAATTTAGTTGTCCCTTGATATCCATAGAGGGTATTAATTCCACGACCCCTTATATATCAAAATATTGTGATCCTTGAGTGCTGAAGTAAAGAGGTGTAGCCTTTCATACAACCTATCCACACTCCCAGTATAATGTACATCCATCTTCTCTAGATTACTTACCTGATACAATGTAACTGCTACATTAATAGTTGTTACACTATATATTCTTCAGAGGATAATGACAGGGAAATAGTTTTTCAATATAGGTGCAATTTATTTTATTTGTTTGTTTTGTAGCCCAGGCTGGCCTCAACTTGTAATCCTCCTGCCTTAGTGTGGTGGATTGCCAACTGTGGCCAACTTGTCACACCCAGCTGAACAAAAACCAGCATGGTACTGGGTGTGAGAGGCCCACCTGAGGGTCATTGCCAGAAACATAAGAGACAGAGCTGGAGAAGAAGAGAGGCTGTTAGGGAAGCCGTTCAGAGAAGCTGTTGGAGCTGTTGGAAACTGCTGGTTCTCTTGGGCTATTCTGGTAGAGGACCTTGTCATGCTGGCTTTCCTGGTGAATTTGGCTGTTGTCTTTGGAGGAGGAGCTTGGGACCTCACTGCTGCTGAGCATGCATTGCCACAGTTCACTTTGGGGGATCTCAGGTCCTCTCCTTGAGCAGCTCTTCCTGGCTGCAGAGGGGGAAGATGGTGCACAGTTCAGTCTCCTAGAGAAGCTTGTCATGTTGGCTTTCCTGATGGGAACTCAGCTTTCTCAGCGCTGGAGGAACTCAGGACCTCAGTGTTGCAGAGGACAGCTGTGGCACTTTTCAGGGGAGCTCTGGTTCTTACCTCGAGCACTGCTGCCTGGCTCCAGCTCAGATCCCTCAGCCTGCTGCCACACAGCCTTCATTTCCCTGACATGGACTCTCTAGCTTCTGTGGAGGGCCACCTGGGCAACTCTCTCTAAAAGAAGAGCGGTTGTCTCCATTGTGGCTGTGCCTACCCCTATTTCCATGTATTGATATATACAGAGCTGGCTAGGCCTTTTCCTTATCCCTTCAATTGGCTTTAAGCAATGCATATTGGTCTAGCTGCGGTCCTGGTGGTAGTCTCTGAAGACAGCACGTGTGTTTCCCTGGTAACCCACACCTGCTGCTCTTTAAAATGAGCCAGGTCGAGACAGGATGAAGAGCCAACGCTCCATGCTTTCAGCTGGGATTGAGCCTTGAGACAGAGGCTATGACTTCCTTGGGTTTGAAAGATTGCACTTCAGAACTGAGGTAGCAGACCCCAAAACATTAGATACTATCTCAATAATATAATGCAAATTATTTTTTCTGCATATCTTTCTGTATATTGGAGAGGTAAATGCAGACTCCTACCTAGCCCAACTCACAGTGCTCACCTACTTCCTAAAATTCTCAGTCATTCTTCCTCAAGCTACTCTTCCTTCACGACTGAATAAAACCTGGGTTCAGCCCTGGATTGAGGCCTTTGTTCTGGATAGAGATCACCATGGCTGGATTTAGGACCCCTTAGCTTCCCATAAGTATAAATTTGACTTAGCCTCTTTATTCTCACTGTGGGTTGCACTGGAAGTGGTAGATTGGAATTAACTTGGTAGGATTCCAATAACTTATTCATGGGATTACAAATATAGACTTCTGGGCTGGTGAGATGGCTCAGTGGTCTAAAGCACCTACTTAGAACAAGCTTAGCGAAGCACATGGACAGCGGTTCAATCCCCCAGCACCACATGCCAGCCAGCCCCGCCCCCTGGTGGGCTGAGCTGGCCACACACACACACACAAACAAAATAATTATATATATATATATATATATATATTTCCCAGACCAAGAAGAGGACCAGAAAGGGCTCTCTATATGCTTCCATACTGATCTTTGGGTCTTTCGGGTGTAGATGAAGCAGGCCTGCATGAGACTGTTGTGGGCTCTAGGCCTCCACTCTGACTTGTGGGTAGCACTGCTATGAGCCCTATGTCTTCAGCTGGACTCATGCAGGACATTAGTGTTGCAGGCAGCCGAGTTAGATAGAAATGTTATAGGCAGTCAGACAGGGCTAGGCCCTCAAGAAGACAAGATAGAAGACAAGGTGACTTTTCAATTTGGAAGAGACAGACACTCCCATATGGGCCACACCTCAAGACCAAGACAAAAAGAGGAAGCACAGCTACATACTTCCCTAGGGATGGGCATTAGGGATTGACATCCTAAATAGTATCAATCAACTTGAAAGAGCCCAACTGAGTCACTAGCCCAACCCCCAACAGGAAGAGACCCTGTCCCATTCATGCCCGCTTGCTACATGACTCGCTTTCCCATTTGATACTGGATTTAATCCATTTTACTTGAGCAATGTGCTTGTAATCTCATTGGTTCACCATAGTTTTGTTCCGCCTCATGCATGCCCAACTAAGCAAGTTCCCATGTCTTCTCCACCACCTTAGACCTGTCTCACCACATGGTTTTCCTCTATAAAAGTCCCTGCAAGAGATAACTTCGGGGGCGGGGGGGAACTACCCGCTCGGCTCCCCCTCCTGTACCTCTCTCAGACAGGAGCTTTCTTTCTCTCAATAAATATATTGTGCTCATAACCTCTGTTTGTTCCTAAAATTCATTCTTCAGTTTTAGAGAACACAAACTCATGCAGGTCAGGTCCAGAGATTGTTTTTCCCTATGTCATTTGGAGGTTCCCTAGATTGTTTGGAGGTCACCCACCCGAGACCAATTTTTCTCCCTGTATCATTAAGATCCAGGCCCTAAGCTGGATTCTCTGGTCTTTGGTGTGTGGACAGATTTTCTGCACAATTGGCATATGATTATTTGCGTGATTCACTATAAAATAATCTTCTATAAAATGTGTCTTGTATTGTATTGTTCTCCTTGCAAAACCTCAAACCACGACAGCCAGGGAGCACATATTCACTTCTTTTTTTTAATTTTATTTATTTATTTATGTGTGTCACCAGCTCAGCCCGCCTGGGGGCGGGGCTGGCTGGCATGTGGTGCTGGGGGATTGAACCGCGGTCCATGTGCTTTGCTAAGCTTGTTCTAAGTAGGTGCTTTAGACCACTGAGCCATCTCACCAGCCCCATATTCACTTCTCAACACCATAGAAGGATAGGAACAAATGATGGATACATTTTTCTCTGATGTTGGAAAAGACTTTCTAACTATGATTCAGAATCCAGAAGCTGTAGAAGTCTGATAAATTTAACTACATAAAAATAAGAAAATTTTGCATGGAACAAATTTTTTGACATGAGTAAAAAACAACTGAAAAACTGGGAGTATATATTTATAATGTACACCAGCAGGGGTGGATATGGCCAATCTATAAGTAACTTTATTTTTTACTTATTTTTGAGAGAAACTCTTGCTAAGTTGCCCAGGCTGGTCTCAAACACACGATTCTCCTACCTCAGCTTCCCCAGTGCTGGCATTACAGGCCTGTCCCACCATGGCTGGGGGAAGTAACCTTCCTTTTTTTCAGTGTTGGGGATCAATTCAGAGTCTTATACATGCCAGATAAATGTGTGGTAGTTCATGCCTGTAATCTGACAGCCCAATGCAGGAGAATGCCAAGATGGAGCCCAACCCAGGAAACTCAATGATTTATTGAGGCCTTATCTAGAAATTAAAAAAGGGACTGGGGAGATGGCTCAGTAGAATAAGTGCTTCCCTGGCAAGTGCAAGGGCCTGAGTTCAATCCCTGGTTCCACCAAAATAATAATAATAATAATAATAATAATAATAATAATAATAAATAAAAGGCCCAAGGATGTAGCTAAATGTGAAGGCCCTGGGTTCAATCCCTAGATGAACCTAGGCCCTATTGAACCCAATCCCTGGGTTCAATGCACACACACACACACACACACGCACGCACACACACGCACACAGTCGTTCCCCATTCCTCCCCTTTCCCTTTGCCACAGTTCCTGCCAACCACTAATTCACTATCTCTGTAGATTTTCCCACTCTGGATATTGCATGTAATGAAATTATACAACATGTGGCCTTTTATTTGTCTTTTTTCTCTTATTGTTTACAAGGTTCATCTGTGTCATAGGACGAATCACTACTTTATTCCTTTTTATGGCTAGATAATTGTTTGTCGTATAAATATTCCATATTTTATTTATCCATTTGTCTGTTCATACATTTAGGATTTTTTTTTGGCAGAACCAGGGATTGAACTCAGGCCTTTGGGCTTGCCAGGGAAGTGCTTAGTCCACTGAGCCATCTCCCTGGCTCCAGGATTTTCCTTTTTTAGGCTACTGCTCATAATGCTGCTGAGCATTCACATAACATAGATATCGTTTTCATTTGTTCAAGTCTCGTGGGCATATCTAGGAGCAGAGTTGCTGGTCCTACGGCAATTCTATGATGGTACTGTGTGTGTGCATGCATGTGTGCATGTGTGCACACGTATTTCTGCTAGGTCTTGAACTAGGGCATCGCTTCCTGCTGAGCGTGCACACTACCGCTGAGCTAGCCCTACTCCCTGTTGAGGAACTGCCAAACTGTTTTCCAAAGCACTGGGAGTGTCTCCTAGATCTATCTGCTGAGGTCTGTGTATTAAAGAGGCAGAATCAGAGACCCTTGGAATGACTGTATCCTGCTCAACAGCTGCACCACGCATGCAGCCAGAGCTTGTTTTTCTGCTGAGGAGGAACACCTGGGTGCCCATGCTCCCTGGATTCTTGGGCATCAGAGAACCAGTGCTGGTGGGGTGGGAGGGCACTGAGGGTAGGCATGGGCCCTCCTGCATATGTGAGACACAGAGGAGGTGGCACTGGCCCATGGCCCTCCCAGTAGCAAGTATGTGTCTACAGTGCCTGCTTCCTATCTGTGGGTCTGACTGGACTCTGCTCAGGTGACTGGCTCAGCACAGAGTATGCACAGGAAGGTGAGGCCAGATGCTGTGGGCGATGTGTGAGTTCTGGCTGGGCCTTAAGCCATTTAGGTCTGGAGGACCAGGTAGAGGATGGTCTGGGTCCCTTAGGGTCTGGAGACAGGAACTCATTTAGGAAGATTTTGGGTTTCTCCAGCCTTCCTAAACCTGGAAGGCTGGAGGTGTTGGAGGAAGCACCTGTCATAGATGGTTTCTCAGATACCTACTTATGCTGGGATTTGGATGGGGGCCTCTCAGCACCTAGCAGCTGTCTCCTACCCTGAGAACATGGGAGCAGACGCTCCCTTCTCCCTACTTCTGCCCCCAAGAGCTGATTGGGTGGAAATTGCCCAATCAGTACTTCACAACATGGCAGCCTGGGACACCCAGAGGATGAAGGTTGCTGCCCCAAGAGCAGAGAGGAAGAGAACTCAAAGAGGAACAGGAGGGGCCTGGGAGATAGCCCAATAGAATAAGCACTTGCCTGGCAAGCACAAGGCCCTGAGTTCAATCCCCAGTACCGCAAAAAGATAAATACATAAATAAAATGGCCTAAAAAAAAAAGAGGAACAGGAGCCAGGGAAGCCAGTCGACACCAGGTAGGGAGCAGGGCAGCACCCAGGGGGTGTCCAGGAGCCTCCCACTTTTGCTCCAAGATGGGGGCTAGGGTGAGCAGTGGGGAGGGACAGAGGCTGGGGGATGGCAGAGGGACCTTCCAGCCTTCCCAGGGCTTCCTCGGGTACCAGTGTTGTAGGCAGCTGCATTAGATAGAAATATTATAGTCAGTCAGACAGGGCCAGGCCCTCAAGGACAGTATGGAAGACAAGGTGACTTTGCAACTTAGGAGAGAAAGAGACTCCCATTTGGGCCATACCTCAAAATGAAAGAGGAAACAAATACAGCTACATACATCCCTAGGGATGGGTGTCAGGGATTGATATTCTACCATCTTTTTTTTTTTTTTTTTTTTGCAGTACCAGGGATCAAACTCAGGACCTTGAGCTTGCCAGGCAAGCACTTATTCCACTGAGCTATCTCCCCATTCCCAGAATTGATATTCTAAATAGGCATCAATCACCTCAAGGGGCCTGGGAGATGGCTCAGTACAATAAGCACTTGCCTGGCAAGTGCAAAGGCCTGAGTTCAATCCCTGGTTCCACCAAAAAAAAAAAAAAAAAAAAAAAGTCACCTCAAAAGAACCCAAATGAGTCACTAACCCAACCCCCAACAGGAAGAGACCCTGTCCTGTATTCATGCTGGCTTGCTATGTGACTCACTTCCCCATTTGATTCTGATTTAATCAATTTTACCTGAGCAATGGTGCTTGTAATCTCATTGGTTGACCATAGCTTTGTCCCACCTCATGCCCACCTAAGCGAGTTCCTTTAGAGCCTCCTTACTGCATGGTTTTACTCTATAAAAGTCCCTGGAAGTGGGCCGGGGAGATAGCTCAGTAGAATAAGTGCTTGACTGGCAAGTTCAAGGGCCTGAGTTCAATCCCCAGTTACACACACACACACACACACACACACACACACACACACACAAAACAAAAACCCTACCTGCTCGGGGCTCCCCTCTTGTCCCTCTCTCAGACAGGAGCTCTCTTTCCCTCACTAAATATATTCTGCTCCCAACCTTTGATCTTAAAATTCATTCTTCGGTTTTAGAGAACATGAACTTGTCCCAGGTACCTTTCATGTCGGGAGTTTCATTTTTCTCCCTTATCATTTGGAGGTCATTCATCCAAGATCAGTTTTTTATCCCTGTGTCACCAGAAGCCCTTCCTGTTCAGCACCAGGGTTCAGACCCTCTCCAAGATCCAGGCCACAGAGCCTGTCCTCTGGACACATTGATATAGGCGAAATTAAACTTCCAACTTGAAAGGCACCTGGGACAAATTTGTGTTCTCTAAAACCAAAGAATGAATTTTAGCAAGAAATGGAGGTTAAGAGCAGAATATTTATTGGGGAAAGAAAGCTTCTGTTCGAGAGAGGGACAGAAGGGGGGCCTTGAGTGCCTTGTCCCCTGGAAGCTCTCTCTTCCAGGGACTTTTATAGAGTAAAACCATGTGGTGAGGCAGGTCTAAGGTGGAGAACATGGGCACTTGCTTAGGTGGGCATGAGGTGGGACAAAACTGTGATCAACCAATGATCAGATTACAAGCACCACTGCTCTGATAAAATTGATTAAATCCAGGACCAAATGGAAGCGAGTCACTTAGCAAAAGGACATGAATACAGGACAGGGTCTCTTCCTGTTGGGGGTTGGGTTAGTGACTCTTTTGGACTCTTTCAAGGTGATTGTGATAGGTTCTCGGCACAGCAGAGAAACAGGTATAAAGAAAAAGGGAAAGGGCTTTATTTTCTTTGAGGACATAGAGAGAATTCAGGAGATCAAGGAATTCTCTGAACTGGACAAAGGGAGGCTGAGCTTGTATGGCCTTTTGTCAGGGGTAGAGTTTGGAGGAGATGTTTAGATATACCTGAGGGAACTACCTAGGTTATTTTTATTTTTATTTTTTTATAAATTTTATTTTTTTTGTGTGTGTGTGTGTGGCCAGCTCAGCCTACCAGGGGGCGGGGCTGGCTGGCATGTGGTGCTGGGGGATTGAACCGTGGTCCCTGTGCTTTAACTAAGCTTTTTCTAAGTAGGTGCTTTAGACCACTGAGCCATCTCACCAGCCCAGAACTGCCTATGTTATAAGGCAATAGTATCATTAAGCTTCTCTTCTGGAGGGTTAACAACTTAAGTTTGCAGACCAAAAATTAGAGAAAAAGAAGGGCTTCCAGGACAGCCAACATGGGAGCCAGGGAGATAGCTCAGTAGAATAAGCATTTGCATAGGGCCAGGAGATGGCTCAGTGGAATAAGTGCTTCCTTGGCAAGCGCAAGAGCCTGAGTTCAATCCCTGGTTCTGCCAAAAAGTTAAAAAGATAAAAAAAATAAAAATAAGCATTTGCCTTGCAAGCACAAGGCCCTGAGTTCAATCCCCAGATCCGCGAAAAAAAAAGGACAGCCACATTTTGGCCCTAGCCTTTCAAGGTCAGTGAGGACTCAGGACATAAGACAACCTGTACTGTGACATCCCGTAACTCAACTGCATCCCAAATTTTCTGATCAAGGAGATTATGGAGCCACAGAGGAAAGTGATTGATGATGTAGAGTATGCTTAAGGAGACTCACATGGAGAGAAAACATTCTCTCAGGCTTTCACAGAGAGCAAATTGGTCAAGCAATGGCTGTGACTCATCCACATGGCTCACACTGACAAAGGATCTACAAACTGTGGTACAGAGTTTCAGGGTAAGTCTTGAGGGGATTTGACTGGCCTTGTCAAACACAAAAGTTACATTTCTTGTTATATAGGTCTTAATTTTTATTTATTTATTTATTTATTTATTTTCATTTTGTGTGTGTGTGGCCAGCTCAGC
>NW_004524625.1:3215996-3221642 GCF_000260255.1 Octodon degus | reverse complement strand
TTTTTTTTTTTTTTGGCAGAACCAGAAATTGAACTCAGGCCCTTGCACTTGCCAGGCAAGTGCTTATTCAACTGAGCTATCTCCCTGGTCCCTTCTTGTTATATAGGTCTTGCTCTATCTTGGTCTTAACCATCCAGCAGAGTAGTATAAAAATGAATTATAAAAAGTAAAGCCATATTAATATGCTGAGCTATAAAAAGCTCAAGTCAACAACTTCTGACATTGCCAGTCCTACGGAAAACCCACTACTATTATGGACTACTGGACTATATTAGAATATTTTGCTGAATTCATGCACCTACAATATTTAAATGACAATGGAATACCCTTCTCTGAAAAAACTAAACAAAAAAAAAGGGGATACAAATGAGGGATCATTTTGTATCTGCATATTCAAAATAGTTAGGATATACAGCTACTTTCTCTTAATTCACTGAATAGAAAGATTTGTTCTAATAGTATTTGTGGACATGATATCATGTCTGCATCTTGTACTATGCATAACCACTAAGAAGACAACAATATGCAATGTATTAATTATTGAAACTGTGCTAGTAATCGGTTTTGAAACTGTCTCATTGCTATTTGTTTCTCAATAAAATTAATAATAATAAAAAAGATATACCTCAGGGACCTGATTGAGGGTCTTCCCTGAGGTGGTGGGAAGGGTGAAAGTAAATTATGTCCTGGGTTAAGTTGGAGAAGAGGGGGGAGGTGGTCCTGGGAGCATAGGCCTTTGTTCTAAGGGTATCGGCTACATTAGATGACCACCACAATGATTTTAACAATTCATACTAGGGTCTGAAACTATCATTCCCAACTTTTGGTTGTTATGAAAAGGGGCATCGAGTCTCTTAGATTGCTTCCTGCTGAATGGGGCATCATCTTTGGGGCAAGGAGGGTTGACAGGATGATGGTTCACGCCCATGTAGAAGTTAGTGCCAGGTGTTTTAGCCAGGACTAAAAGTTTTTCATTAGTGAGGGCTTGCATCTGAGATTGAAAGAAACTTGTAAAAAGTTTGAAAAGACAGCATGTTATGAGCATATATGTTATCATAGTTATAGGACATAGGCAGAAAAGCCAGAGGGGGATCTATCATCTGAATGTGTTATCTTATCATGACTATGTTGAAGAGGAGGAATATCCATCTTTAGTTTTTGATATCATTGTGAGGAAAGGGAGGTGGGGTCATCTGTAGGACTTTGGAAATACTGTATTGAGGGGCCTCATCAGAGGTGTAGAATAAGATGGTGGGACTGAGAGGGCTACAGGTGAAAATAGTGATAGAAGGATCTTCTATGAACATTAAGTGGATTTGTTGTGTATGAGGTGTCATTAGATCTTGTGTGTGATGAGCTCACTAAAGTGATGGGGTGAGGAGACTGTGATAGATTGCCTTAAAATGAACTTTTTGTCTCATATTAGTGTGGCTGCTGCTGCAAGTGTGTGGAGACATGGAGTTTATCTGTGAGCTGTCTTGTCTACTTGTTTAGAAAGATAGGCTACTGCCTGAAAGGATGGTCCCTTTTTACATCCTAAAACACCCACTGCATTATGGCCTTGAGAGGTGGTGTGTAGAGTAAAAGGCTGAGTGGGGTTGGGTAAAGGGAGAGCTGGGACCATTAGGAGAGCCTGTTGTAGCTTGTGAAAGGTGGAATATATAGCAGTAGTGGGGTCAAGGGAATCTAACAGTGAACCTCTTGATGCCTTGTAGAGAGGTTGTGCCAAAGAGGCCAAGTTGGGAACCCAGAGGTGGAAGAAATTAGTCAAACCAAGGAAGGAGAGAACTTGTTGTTTTGTGGTGGGCACCTGAAGGTCACAAAGGAGGGCTTTGTGGTTGGCTGTGATCGCACAAGTAGTAGGAGTGAGTGTGAATCCTAGATATTTGACTTTTGATGAGGCTATTTGAGCTTTGGAGGGAGAGACACTGTAACCTTGTTCTACCAGAAAATTGAGAAGAGTAGCTGTGTTTTTAGGGCCAGGGAATGACATGGGGAGCAAAAGAGGAGGTCGTCTATATATTGTAGGAGCAGGCTGGGCTTGAGGTCAAGAGTTTTAAGATCAGCAGCGGGGGTGTGGCTAAAGAAGTGAAGGCTATCATTGTACCCCTGAGATAGGACTGTCCATGTGAGCTGTTGAGATCGGAGAGTGCCAGGTCAGTCCATGTGAAGGCAAAGAGGTCTTGGCAATCTGGGTGTAAGAGAATGAAGAAGGCATATGGGCTAGAGTCCTTTTTGATATTTAAGGCTATCAGGTATTGGGGAATGTAGGGAAACACTGTGGGATCTCTGAGGTACACTAGTATAGGAATGGCATGTGTGGCACGAGTGGGACTGAAAGTGTCTCAGAGTATGTGGTCAACAAGGGAAGAGGGAGGGAGGAGCTGGCTATATACTGAGGTTGGGTTTGTAGGATGTGTACTGTTGGGGGAGAGAGGGGTGAGAGAAAAGTGGAGCTTTGGGAGGAGGTCTCTCCCTATGAGAGGTATGGGACAGGTTGGGATCACAAGGAAATTAAGAGTGAAGAACAGTGTCTGGAGTCAGCAGGGAATGGGCCTGTCTGAAAGGGGTCATGTAGGTCAGGCATCAACACCCACTATGGAGACTGTAGAGCTAATATAGTGATTTTAGAACTCAGGAAGAACATTATATGTGGTCGCCATGTCAGCAAGAAAAGAGTTTTTTTTTACCTGAGATGTCTAGTGAGACTCAGGACTCTGACAAAATTACCTCAATGTGGGCCATGGAACCCAAGCCCTGTTGCTGCTCTTCAGCAGCAAGACCAAGCAGGTCAAGTATTGATGGGTCTGGCTTTAGGGACTTTTCCTGTGAAGGCAGGGAATTAGATGATTTACCTGCTCTTTGGCAGATAGGGCAGTCGCATTTCCAGTGACCCTCAAGCTTGTAGATGTCCCAGTGATGGCTGTAGGTTGCGGCGGGCTTGTGCCCAGTGTTTTCTTCACCACATGTGAAACCATCCAGGAATGGCTTGGGTGGCAGAGTTGTTTAGGCTCAGCATCGCCTTGTTAAGGTGCTGCTTTAATGGGAGTCTCGAGTGTTACAGCCAAAAGTTGGCACTGTGCATAGTTAATTTTTGGTCTCTGTTATTGAAGACATGGAAAGTTAGATTAAGTAAGTTTTCCTGTGGAGTTTGAGGGCTGAGATCTATGTTTTAAGTTTGGCATGAATGTCAGGAACAGATAGGGATATAGAATAGGAATTAATAACAATTGTTCTTTTAGGAGAATGTGAGTCTACATTAGTATATTTAGTTTGGAGCAATATACTTGATTATTAGAATTTTATCTGAGTATCAAGTACCTTGAAATATAAAGTGCAACCAGGGAACTGTTGTTTCTTAACAACCATGGACATTTGAGCAGTTAAATGTCTGTAGAATGTTAATGGACAACAGTTACATACTTTTGCAGAGAACATTTGACATCAATAGTCATGACAGATGATGAAATCTCCATTTTGCTTTGGCATCTCTAAATGTAATGGCATATACATAAGATATATGTCACATAATTTTTAGAAAATTATCATTTGACTGATAACCTCATGTTGGCTTGACAGGAACCTCTTATTATGAATACCTGGAGCATAAGAGAAAGACATTATGTTTAAATCTGAAAGAAAATTTACATGGTTGGAAGGCATGAATATATTTAATACATTGAGCATTCTGTATGAGAAAACCTTATTTTAGTTTTTGAAAAACTTTGTTTTGATCAATGACCAAGTTATTAGGAGTGCCTTTTAAGGAGATTATTGGGGGCTCTTTATTGATGAACAAAAGTTGGCCACCCTTTATCCACGAGTCAAGAGTCCTGTTTAATAATCTCTCCCCATTTTAATGATCTTTATTTAATTATAAATTAATTTTGATATCAGTTAGACCAGCTGGTAACTCAGGAGAAAACATGCTTTTAAGCTTATATTTTAGAGCTCAAATAAAAAAGGAACAGTAAGGGCCAGGGAGATGGCTCAGTAGAATAAGCGCTTCCCTGACGAGTGCAAGGACCTGAGTTCAATCCCTGGTTTCACCAAAAAAAAAAGACAGACAGGAAAAAAAAAAAAAAAAGGAACAGTTGCTTACAGAATGACATAAAAACAAAGAAGTACACAAAGGAGACATGGACATCTTTATAAAATGAGAGTGCACTCAAATACATGTCTGGCCAAGTTAAATTGTGTGTGTGTGTGTGTGTGTGTGTGTGTGTGTGTGTGTGTGTGTAGCTGGGGACTGAACTCAGTCCTTTGCGCTTGCCAGGGAAGTGCTTATTCTACTGAGCCATCTGCCCAGCCCCCAGGTTAAATTATGATGACCTTTTCTAGGTTTGTAATTGTGAGAGACTAGTCAAAATTTTTTGTAGGTCAATTAGCAGAGATCTCTTTTAAAAAGAATTTGGAAAAAAACGTAAAAACCTCTTACTTATTTATTATTTATGTTTAAGTTTAATGTAGTGTATCAGGTTTGAGTGGGAACAAGCAAAGTGAGCAGAGAGTAAAGATTAGGCCCAGCACAGTAGAGGGACACTGAGGTGTACAAGTTCCTGCCTTGTAGGCTGGCATGAGGGAAACTGAGGTGTCTATTGTCACTGTGTAGACTGTAGAGGTGGCTGGGGAAGGGTGAGGGGAGAAAAAGTGAGTGGTGGGCTCAGCTGGAAAGGGCAGTGTGTTTGCTCAGTGGGCTCTTTAGCTTGATGGATGGTGGGGAGGGGGGCACACACTGTTGGGGAAAAAAAGTGTTAAAGTGAAAAACCTGAAGGAAAAAGACTGTGGTTATAAGGGGAGTAGGGCAGCAAGGAATGTGAGGAACATAGACCTAACGAAAGTTGAGAGGTCAGAAGGTAAAGCAGGGCCACAGTAGAGGCTCTTGGAAGGTGGCTGTAGGAGTCTTTTTTTTATATATATTAATTTTATTGAGAAATAAGTAGCAATGAGACAGTTTCAAAACAGGTTAGTAGTACAGTTACAATAATTAATACATTGCATATTGTTGTCTTTGTAGTAGTTCTTCATAGGTCAAGATGCAGACATATCTTGTCAAAATTTTCTTCACATTGAACTAAGAGAAAGTAGCTGTATATGTATCCTAATGTTATGGGTCGCTCAGAATAGGAACCAGATCAGCCAGATTGGAATTTGGAAAGCCAGTTTATTACTGAGCTCAGGCGCCCCCACCTCCGGGTCAGCTCTCATGGGAGAGAGGACCTAAAGGCGGCTAGCTGGGGGAAGCAGGGGGTGGGGTTAAAACCTGGAACCACATTCAGTTTGGTAAACAAATTCATTGTCTGACACACAGTGCTTTCATGGTCATTGCGAGCACTACCCAAACTAAATTTCCTGGGGCTTTCTTTTAGTTTCTGGTTATCTTGCACCTGAGTACTTTCCTGCAGCCTTGCATAGCTGCAGGTTACAAGAAGTTAAAGCCCATTTAATTTTCTTTTGAAGTCATCTCTGTAAGCTAACTTTGTTAACAGGAATTAGTGAGGGTTACAGGAATTGGTGAGGTAGGAATTTTATCTAGCAAACAGCAAGAATCAGCCACTATTTACTAAACAACCTAGAACAGTGGGTGAATATACATTCACACAACAGAAAACACAAGATTTACATTTATAGTCTAAAATGTGAGTT
>NW_004524625.1:3195985-3215031 GCF_000260255.1 Octodon degus | reverse complement strand
AAATATTATAGGCAGTCAGACAGAGCCAGGCCCTCAAGGAGTCAAGATGGAAGACAAGGTGACTTTGCTACTTGGAAGAGACAGACACTCCCATATGGGCCACACCTCAAGACCAAGACAAAAGAGGAAACACAGCTACATACTTCCTTAGGGATGGTCTTCAAGGATTGATATTCTAAACAGCTATCAATCACCTTGAAAGAGCCCAACTGAGTCACTAGCCCAACCCCCCAATAGGAAGAGACCCTGTCTGGTATTCATGTCCGTTTGCTACATGACTCGCTTACCTATTTGGTACTGGATTTAATCAATTTTACCTGAGGAATGGTGCTTGTAATCTCATTGGTTGACCTTAGTTTTGTTCCACCTCATGTCCAACTAAATGAGTTCCCATGTTCTCCACCACCTTAGACTCACCTCACTGCATGGTTTTCCTCTGTAAAAGTCCCTGGAAGAGACAACTTCCTGGGGGACTACCCGCTCGGCCTCCCCTTCTGTCCCTCTCTTGGACAGGAGCTTTCTTTCTCCCTAATAAATCTATTCTGCTCATAACCTCTGTTTGTCCCTAAAATTCATTCTTCGGTTTTAGAGAACACAAACTTGTCCCAGGTACCTTTTAGGTTGGGAGATCATTTTTCTCCCTGTGTCAGTTGAAGGTTCCCTGTATCAGAGGGATATGTTCCTCAAAGAGAAAAAAATCTTGAACATAGAGGATGTTTTGCCATTTGCTGGTGTGGTGACAGAAGTTTTTTTTTAAACTTTGGAGAATTAGTGGATCAAAAGTTTTTTGAACAGGCCCCTGGGTTTTGTCTTGTGGCCAAGCTGTCTGACAGTAGAAGATCAATTGCTTTGGTTTTGTGGCCCCCCAGATGCCGAGGGAGTGGAGATTATGGACCAGGCATCCCAACGGCATATCATTGGCGGGCTGGGAATGAACATTTCCCATTGCCAATGGCAGGGGAATGTTTGGAGTGAAGGGTACACACTCCAGGTAAGGCAAGGAAAAGCAAAGAGAGAACAATTTCCCTGAGTGACCGAATTAAGGCTGAGCTAACTTCTAAACCCACAGAGTGGTCGTTATCAGCTTTCAAGGCTAAAAAGAGTGAAGATGAAGTCCCCAAACCTTGGTCCCTCCGGTCATCACAGGGGGCCAAGGGGGCGGGTTACAAATGAGCTTCCAGACACAGGGCCCTGTGAATGATGTTAAGGGAAGAGTATATAACCCGAGGCAAAGCGAAGGACAAACAACCGGAAGGAGAGAATGGGAAGCTGGAGAGCTCAGCCTACCTGTGAGATGTTAGGTGGACCGGTGTTGCATGCAAGCTGGCAATGGCAAAAGGCAGATCCCAGAGGGGAGAAGCTCAGCCAATAGGCAGGGGAGCTTAAGTGGGGGTTTGGTCCCCAGGAGCCTCACACGCTGCCTATCAATCTGAGTCATTAGACACCATATGATAGGTTCTCAATGCAGCAGAGAAACAGGAAGAAGGAAAAAAAGGGAAAGGGCTTTATTTGACGACAGAGAGAATTAGGGAGGTCAAGGAATTCTCTGAACTGGACAAAGAAAGGTGGAGGCATTTTTGGCCTTTTGTCAGGGGTGCAGTTTGGAGGGGATGTTTAGATATACCTGAGGGAGCTGATTGGGGGGTCTTCCCTGAGGTGGTGGTGATACAGAGAAACCTCCAAATGACACAGGTAGAAAAACTGATCTCTCAATCTAAAAGGTAGATGGGATGAGTTCGTGTTCTCTAAAGCTGAAGAATGAATTTTAGGAACAAATGAAGGTTATGAGCACAATATATTTATTGAGGGAAAGAGAGCTCCTGTCTGAGAGAGGGACATGAGGGGTGTCCCGAGTGGGTGGCCCCCTGGAAACTGTCTCTTCCAGGGACTTTTATAGAGGAAAATCATGTGTTGAGGTGGGTCTAAGGTGGTGGAGAAGACATGGGAACTTGCTTACATGGGCATGAGGTGGGACAAAACTATGGTCGACCAATGAGATTGCAAGCACCATTGCTCAGGTAAATTTTTTGTTTGTTTGTTTCTTGATGGTACCAGGGATCAAACTCAAGACCTTGTGCTTGCCAGACAGGCACTTATTCCACTGAGCTATCTCCCCAGCCCTGCTCAGGCGAAATTTACTAAATTTAGTACCAAACGGGGAAGCGAGTCACGTAGCAAGTAGGCATGGATATGGGACAGGGTCTCTTCCTGTTGGGGGTTGGGCTAGTGACTCAGCTGGGCTCTTTCAAGGTGATTGATAACTATTTAGAATATCAATCCCTGAAGCCCATCCCTAGGGAAGTTTGTAGCTGTGTTTCCTCTTTTGTCTTGGTCTTGAGGTGTGGTCCATACAGGAATATCTGTCTCTTCCCAGTTGTAAAGTCGCCTTGCCTTCCATCTTGTCTCCTTGAGGGCCTGGCCCTGTCTGACTGCCTATAATATTCCTATCTAATTTAGTTGCCTCCAACCACATGAAGCCATCTCAAGGGTCAGGCTAGAGCCAGTTGCCTTATTCAGCTTGATTCTTTTTTTTTTTTTTTTGATGTGTTTGGTATAGGATTTTTCTTTTCTTTTTTGTATTTTAGGGAAGAGTTTACAGGGTGTTCAGGGTCTCACTACTAGATTGGACTCGTAGTGATCCACCTGTTTACAGTCTCCCAAGAGCTGGGATTACAGGCTTGCGCCACCACACCCAGTCTCAATTGCAGCCTCAGTGTGCCCTGGGGATGGAACCAGCAAGGTAGGCCCAGGGATTGAACCCCAGCTCTCAAGCCTGCTTGCAGGCACTTTAATTCACTGAGCTATTTGGCCGGCCCTTACAGAATCTCACTACACAGATCGGCCTTGTACTGATCCTCCTGTTTTCAGCCTCCCCAGTGCTGGGATTACAGTCGTGGGCCACCACGTCCAGCCTGGTTCTCAGTAGCCTGCTCTCTTTAAGAATCAGTGCTGGGGGCTGGAGAGATGGCTCAGTGGTCTAAAGCACCTACTTGAAACAAGCTTGGCAAAGCACAGGGACCTCGGTTCGATCCTCCAGCACCACATGCCAGCCAGCCCCGCCCCCTGGTGGGCTGAGCTGGCCACACACACACACACACACACAATAAATAAATGTAATAAATAAAAATAAATATTAAAAAAAAAAAAAGAATCAGTGCTGCTGCCCCCCCCACCCAAGGCCACCTGCTTGCCTGTTGCCCCTCTCCCTGTCCCCACTGCTTCCATCCTCCAAGCCTCTGCAGATTCTCCTGCTCCCAGCATGGAGCCACATCCTGCTCACCCTCAGCCTCCGACCTCCATGCTAGCAGCCACCACATCCCTCCCACCCTCAGCCCCAGCCTTGCGCGCATTCACATTCATTCCCTTGCTGCTAAAATTGTTGAGAGGAGTAAAGGTCAAGGGTGGCATTTAAAAAGCTGACATCATTCTGTGTTCTTGGAAGCACTGGGACTAATCTTCTGGAAAGACTTATGTTGGAAAACATTAATGGAGTTGTTTGTCATTCAAAGGCTAAGCTGAGTGTGTGGGGGGGAGGCCTGGCCTGGCGGTAAGTGACCGCTCCAAGGGTGGAGAGTCCATTTCTGAAGAGACTGCTAGAATGTTGATTTCACACTGAGAGATTGGCATTTTTCCCAGTGCTACGGGGCAGAAGAAGAGCCAAGCGACGGGATGGGCTCAGTGAAGAGCACAGACAGCCACACTGCTGCCTCCTCCTCCTCCTCCTCCTCTTCTCTGAAGCCTGGAGGCCTGGTCCCGGATCTGTGCAACCTTCACACTGTGATGCTAGGTGTGGTGCCAGGGGCAGTGGCCAGATCCCGGGGCCTGGGGAAGGAGACTGGTGTCCTAGGCTGGGGATTGCTAACAGCCTTAGTCTTCTGTCTGTGTGTGGCCCTCCGCATCTGCTAACTGGGCTCCACATCTGCCACCTTATTTTCTGATGGCAGCAAGAATCCAAGGAATCAGAGGCTCAGATATACCTTTATAATATGGTGTCTTTTTACATTAATTTATACATTGAAAGAATCTGAAAGGGCAGGGATGGTGGTGCATGCCTATTGGTCCTAGCTACTTTCGAGAGCCTGAGGCAAGTTGGATCACAAGTTCCAGGCCAGCTTAGGCAATTTAGGGAGACCCCATCTTAAAATGAAAACTAAAAAGGGCAGGGGATATAACTTAAAGGTGGAGTGCCTTCTGCCATGTGCAAAGCCCTGGGGTCAATTCCCAGTATTGACATAGTTAGATAACTACAAGGACAGAGGACAAGCTCCTGGGCCCCTAACCAGTTACTCATTAAGAGCATAATTTGTGTTTTCTTCTGATCATCTTATTCTGCTCGCATGTGCTGGTGGGTGGTGTTCTTCTTCTAATCCCAAAATAGACATTTTTTTTGATATAGGGATCAAACTCAGGATGTTGCGCTTGCCAGGCAAAATACTTTTTGTCTCTTTGTGCACGCGCCAATGACTCTCCAGTTGTTTCCCAACTTGACACTTTACCTGCCCATGTAAACTTCAACCCAATAAAAACCCCATTACCAGCTTCCTCCTCTGAGAGTCCTTGAAATCTCCCACCCTGTCCCATGCCGACAATAAAGGCTTTCTTTCTTTCTTTTTTTTTTTTTTTTTGGAACCAGAGATTAAACTCAGGCACTTGTGCTTGCCAGGCAAGCGCTTATTCTACTGAGCTATTTCCCCAGCCCCAATAAAGATTTTCTTTCTGCCTCTCTGTGCCTCTCCACAGCACCAAAAACTTTACAGTAACTATAGCTACAGGCACATTTGTTGATGGCCAGGCCTCAAGATAAAGATGGAAAAAAAAAAAAAAAAAAGATAAAGATGGAATGGCCAGGCCTGCCTCCCCAAGGGATAAACAGTGTACTATAATCAGTGATAGGTTCTGGCCCTAGTAAGAATTGCTAAACTACTATGCTGGTCATCCAATAGGCTGAAGCCCTTAAAACAACAGCTTATCTTCCCAGAGAGCACCTCCCCACTTCTTCTCCAACTCAGCCCAGGGTGCAGTTTCCTCTCACCTTTCCCACCACCTCAGGGAAGGCCCCAGTCTGCTCCTCAGGTATATCTAAACATCCCCCTTAAATTCAACCCCTAATGGAAGTCCATAAAAGCCCCAGCTTTCTCTGCCTCATTCTTTCTGTGAATACTTGATGTGTGACCTGCTAACCCACTGGGTCAACATTATCTAAGTGGCTACACTTATAATCTTATTGGTTGATCATAGTTTTGTCCCACATTGTACCTCCCTCATGATTTTGCTCTATAAAACATCTTTTGAGAAGTGGGCTCATTGTCAACCTACATTCTGAACCCCTCCCTCCCTCCTCTCTCAATACAACTTCCTACTCTTAACCTTCATTGCTCCTTAGAATTTATTTTTTGTTTTTGGTGAACACACACTTAGTGTATCTGTCTTTTAATAAGTTGGGAGTTGTATTATTTCCCCTGTATCATTTGGAGGTGCTACATCAACAGTACCATGAAAACAGAAACAAAAGCAACAGTACCACAAATTTACAAGGCTTTTACACCAAGATAGTCCCTAGTTTTTTTTTTTTTTTTAATGTATCTTCTTCTTCCTTTTCTTCTCATCCTTTTCCCCTTTTACTCCTTGCCCTCCTTCCTCTTATTATTTTGAGACAGACAAATTCATTTTCTAAAACCAAAGAATAAATTTTAGGAACAATGGGGGTTAAGAATAGAATGTATTTATTGAGGGAAAGAAAAGCTTCTGTCTGAGAGAGGGACAGCAGGGGACCTGAGTGGGTCGCCAAGGACCCTGGCCTTTCTAAGGATTTTTTTTTTTTTTTTTAAATTTTAGGGGAGGGTCTGCAGGGCATTCAGGGTCTCACTACTAGTTTGGACTCTGATCTGCCTGCTTATAGCCTCCCAAGCGCTGGGATTACAGACATGTACCACCACTCCCAGTGTCAGTTGCTGCCAGCACGGATCAAACCACAGGTCTGGGGATCGAACCCTCGGCCCCTGTGCCTGCTTGCAGGTGCTTCAATTTGCTGAGCTATTTGGCCAGCCCTAGGGATTTTTATAGAGCAAAACCATGAGGTGAAGTGAAAAACCATGAGGTGAGGCAGGCCTAAGGAGGAAAACACGGGACCTCCCACATGAGATGGGACAAAGCTACGGTCAGCCAGTAGATTACAAGCACACTGCTCGGGTAAAATTGATTAAATCCAGGACCAAGTGGGAAAGTGAGTCATGTAGCAAAAGGGCACGAAATAGAACAGAGATTTAGCGGTTGGATTAGTGACTCCTCCTGCTTCCTCAGGTGAGGATCAACCCCGGATGCTTATCTTTAGGGGAGGGGCGCACTTGTTTGACCTTTTTCTTGAGGTCTGGCCCACAGAGGAGCTTCCACCTCTCACAGTTGCGAGGTATGCAGTTTCAGAGTTGTCTCCTTGAGGGCCTGGGCCTGTCTGACTGCCCATAATATTTCTATCTAACTCAGCTGCCTCCCATACCAGGCCTTTGCTAACTCACTTAAAAGTAATTTTATGCAAAAGCAACAACAACAAACAAAACAAAAAGCAATTAATTCTTCACTTGGGCTTGTTACTGGATTGTGGGTCTTGTCCAGATGTGTTCGCTTGCTTTTTTTTTGGTGCTGGTGGGATTGAATTGTCCAGGTTCTTTTTTTTTTTTTTTTTTTTGTGGAACCGGGGATTGAACTCAGGCCCTTGCGCTTGCCAGGGAAATGCTTACTCCACTGAGCCATCTCCCCGGCCCCCCTTGTCCAGGTTCTTGATGTCCTGAACAAAGAATAGAACAGGACACCCAAAAGGAGCAGCAAGACCAAGTATTTAGAGACAGCGATAGTGCACGCTCTGGATGCGAGCTGGCCAGGAGAAGAGCTCAAGGCCCTGTAAGTGTAAGGGCGGGTTAGAAGCAAAGGAGCTCAGTGAATGCCTCCCTTCCCTCCATATAATTGTAAATAGCACCCCCCGGGCTTTCATGCTTGCATTATCCTAAGATAGTACAAAGTAGCCACGAAGTCGCCCAAGTGCCTTTTCTCTTGAGAATAAAGATTTTGCTGGCCCATGATACAGAACACTTGGAAAATGTAGAGAAGAGCAAGAGAAGCAAAAAATAAACAGCCTAGAATTAACTTCTACTACATTTAAAAAAAAGTAAAATAGCAAAAGCCTAAGAGCACAGCTACAAGGGCAATTCAGTGGGAGGCACCTAAAGCCAGAGGTGCCTGGACTTTGCTTGCTTGCTTGCTTTGTTTCTTTGTTTCTTTCCTTGTTTCTCTCTCTCTCTCTCTCTCTCTCTCTCTCTCTCTCTCTCTCTTTCTTTTCCTTCTCCTTCCTTCCTTCTCTTTCTTTCCTTTCTTATAGACAGGATCTTGCCATGTAGTCAAGCTGGCCTTGAACTCACCGTAGCCCAGGCTGGCCTCAAGCTTGTGGTAATCTGGTACCTGAGAGTTTTGAGCATTAGGCTTTAAGGATTGCATTGAGGTTTGTTTATTTACTTATTTTGTACTAGGGTACTAGGGATTGAACTCAGGACACTGTGGATGCCAGGCAAGCACTTATGCCACTGAGCTATCTCCCCAGCCCTGCATTGAGGTTTTTTGAACTTTTCTGACCTAGGGTTTTTGAACTTTTCTGACCCATGAAGGAACTATGTTCAAAGTCCATGGGATGAGTCCGGGGAGATGGCTCAGTAGGATAAGCGCTTGACTGGCAAATGCAAGGATCAGAGTTCAATCCCCAGTTCCGCCAAAAAAAACCCCAAAGTCCGTGGGAGGTGGGGCCTGCATTCTGTGGGTAGGAGGAAGGGATCTGAAGGTGAGGCATTAAGTCTAGTGGTCTGCTTGAGCCCCTGCACCGCTGCCTATATCCAGCAGAGACTCGCGGTCTGATTTACTACAGGTCAGTCTGGCTTCCCTAAATGTGTATGCCAAAATCATAGATCACTTTACTCAGGTTAAGAGTGGTTCTTTCTTTTTTCTTTCTTTCTTTCTTTCTTTCTTTCTTTCTTTCTTTCTTTCTTTCTTTCTTTCTTTCTTTCTTCTCTCTCTCCATCTCTCCTCTCTCTCTGTTTCTGTCTCTGTCTCTCTGTCTCTCTCTGTCTCTGTCTCTGTCTCTGTCTCGCTCCTTTCTTGTCTTTTTTTTATGGATTTAATACAGGGTCTACAGGGTCTCACTACACAGATAGGAAGTGATCCTCCTGTTTTCAGCCTCCCAAAGGGCTGGGATTATAGGCTCATGCCACCATGCCCAGTCTCAACTGCTGTTTCAGTGCACCTCAGCAGCAAGGCTGGTGTGGCTTGTGGTGCTGGGGATCAAACCTCGGTCACTGTTCTTTGCCAACACAAGCGCTTTAGTCTGCTGAGCTGTCTTTCTGGCCCTTCTTTGTGGTCTTTTTGAGACAGGGTCTCACTATGCAGTTCAGGCTGGCCTTCAACTTACTTTGTAGCACAGGCTGGCCTTGAACAAGTAGAGACCCTCCTGCCTCAGGCTCCCATGTGCTGGGATTGCAGGCACGCACCACCACGCCTGGCCATGGGCAGTTCTTATTTATTTATTTATTTATTTATTTATTTTGTGTGTGTGTGGCCAGCTCAGCCCACCAGGGGGCAGGGGCTGGCTGGCATGTGGTGCTGGGGGATTGAATCGTGGTCCCTGTGCTTTGCTTAGCTTAGCTTGTTCTAAGTAGATGCTTTAGACCACTGAGCCATCTCACCAGCCCCATGGGCAGTTCTTATGGTCTGTTAGTATCTAGTTTGTATTTGACAGTAGGGTTGTTGCTGATTTACTGCTGTAGCAAAGGTGGCAATTGTCACTGTCAGTTGGTTCTTCTCTGGATGCCAGTATTTGGAGCGCCTGGGTGTGATAGTCCGCACTACAGCCCATTCCTAAAGAACCAGGTACTAGGCCAAACAGCTGCCACCTTCCTTCCCAATAAATGGAGGAACCTGGGTCCTAGAGCAGAAGCAGAGGCCAATAGTTAGCTATACCCAGAGGACATCTCCTCAAGAAAGCTACCTGCTACAATCAACCAGCAAACCTCAGCGTAAACAAAGAAATAAATGCCAAACAGGAGAAGACAAGGCAACAAAATGCCTCCAAAGATTCCCAACTTTCCAAAGCCAATCCAGGAGGCATGAGAGAGGGAGGATATCAAAATGCACAACAAAAGTGTCTGAAATGATAATCAGGGCTAGGACGATAGCTCAGTGACACAGCACTGGCCTGGCAAAGGCGAGGTCCTGAGTTCTATTCCTGCATAAGAAAAGAAAAGATATCAAAAAAATATAAAAAAGAAAAAAAAAAGAAAAGATATCAGCAAAGGTAACAAAACAGATCACTAAGGTGGTTGGTGAATTCGAAGACAAGATAGCTAAGCAGATAATGATCTTAATGAAACAAATGATCAGTGACTATAGAGATGACACTGATAAAATGTGGAACGAACTTTTTGTGAGGGTCTTCAGTAACAGAGGGTCTCCAATAACTGGTGCCCAACATGGGGCAAGAGTCCCACATTCCTGCTGGCTTGGTCTAAGTTTGAAGGTGGCAGAGTGCAGACCTCTCATACGGCTTTCCCTGGAGATATCCAGAGCAGAGCAGCAGTAAGTGCTTTGACACAAGTGGCCTTTGCCCTACAACCAAGGGGCAATTTCTTTCTTCAGAAGGGCAGCAATATATTCAGCTGCTCAATATTTGGATTTGGATATTCACCTCAGGCCTTAATGGAATAGGCCCAAAAGAATAGAGATGATGCTGATGCTGTAGCCAGAACGGTAACTCATGAAATTTTATCTGCACCCGTCACTTCGCTGACTTACACGCTCAGGCTCGGAAGCCTTCTCTACTCTTCAGGCAGATCAGTGATTTTTCCCACTGGGCTTGGCTGTCAGTTTCAGAAGAGGGTGTCCCAAGCAGTCTTTTACTCAGATTTAAGAGGACCCTAGAACCCTATAGTCAATTTGATGCTCATCTGACTATCAAATTTTTGATGGTCAGGTAGAAAATTGTTATCTTTATTTTTTATTTTTGTATTTTAGAGAAGGGTCTACAGGGTGTTCAGGGTCTCACCACTAGATCGGACTCGCAGTGATCCACCTGTTTACAGCCTACCGAGAGCTGGGATCACAGGCACACACCACCACGCCCAGTCTCAATTGCCATCCTAGCATGCCCCGGGGGCGGGGCCAGCAGGGAGGGCCTGGCGATTGAACCCCCAGCCCCTGAGCCTGCTTGCAGGTGTTTTAATCTGCTGAGCTATTTGGCCAGCCCCAAATTGTTATTTTTAAATTGGCTTCTGAAAATGTTTTTTTTTTTAATTTTTATTTATTTATTTATGTGTATGTGTGTGTGTGTGTGTTTGGTCAGCTCAGCCCACCAGGGGGCGGCCCTGGCTGGCATGTGGTGCTGGGGGATTGAACTGCGGTCCCTGTGCTTTGCTAAGCTTGTTCTAAGTAGGTGCTCCAGACCACTGAGCCATCTTGCCAGCCCCTGAAAATGTTAATGATAATTGTACACATGCCTTGAATGCTGTCCTATCTACTAGTGCCCTAATTGCATACGTTCAAGCCTGTCAAAATACTGGCTTTACTTCTCATACTTTGGTCATTATGGCCTAGATAATTTCTCAGTCTATCAAGGATAACTCAATTTCTGTTACTTAGCTTAACTGATGACAGTGGATTCATTGGCAAAAAGGGACATGTTCGTAAATCACGCCTGGTACCCGCTAAAGTGACCACAACTGGGTTCTTATCTCTAAAAATGTTCTTATCTCTAAAAATGTTCTTATCTCTAAAAATAATAATAATAATAAGGAGAAAAACCTCCTGGTCTTGTCCAGGATGTATGAAGGGTGATTACTGGACAAAAGATTGCCTTTCTAAATATCATAAAGATTGCACACTTCTTCAGGGGAACAGGGACCGAACAAACAAAGGGAAACAAATGCCAACATCAGTTACTCAGTCCCAGTCCTCAGCGGTGTCCTGTTCAGACTTGCCAGCAGGTGGCGCTCAAGCAGGGCTGGAGTCCTAGCAGGACCTTAGCTCCCTCCTCTGTTGTACAGACCAGAAGGTAGGCTTCAGCTTGTAGGCTACCTCCCATTGCACATCCTAGGAGGAGAAAAACCCTCCCTTATGCCTACAGGTATATATGGGTGCCATGAAATGGTTCAATAAATGTAATTATCGGTAAGTCTAATCTGTTACAAAAGGACCTTTTGGCTGCGTATGATGTCATTTTTATTCCTCTTTGCTCCTCTGGCATTTGAGTTATTGAGCCTGGTGTTGTTGCTCAGATTTTACTGCTGCCTGAGCCAGCCTTGCCTCATGGACCCTTGGCTGCAAGACAATGCTTGGGTTCCACCCCCATTCAAAGAGAAAATTTCTATTTCCAAGCAATTTCATCAAATCATTGCACTTGCCAGGTAAGATTGAATGGCAGAGGATTCATTGGCCTTACTGACTCTCTTAGTTGTTCTTCTCCCTTTGCTGGGACAAAATACCCGACACACAAAATGAAGGAAGGAAAGGTTTATTTAGTTCACAGTCAGTGGAGGTTTCCGTCCATACTCAGCTGGCTCCAAGGCAGAGTGACACATGGCAGAGAAAGCAGTCATTTTCATGGCAGCAGCAAAGAGCAAGAGCAAAGGGAGGGGGCTGGTGAGATGGCTCAGTGGTCTAAAACACCTACTTAGAACAAGCTTAGCAAAGCACAGGGACCACGGTTCAATCCCCCAGCACCACATGCCAGCCAGCCCCGCCCCCTGGTGGGCTGAGCTGGCCACACACACACACACACACACACACACACACACACAAATAAATAAATAAAATTTAAAAAAAAAAAAGAGCAAAGGAAGGAGTGGCAGCACTGGCTACAGAGAACAAGTCTGTCTCCCTTAAGTTGCATTCAGGCTATCCATCCCAAGCCTGCTGTAGCACTCACACCCATAATCCCAGCAGCACTCAGACCCATAATCCCAGTGGATCATGAATTAATCACAAACTCTAGAACTCCACCCCATGACTGCATGAAGCTTTTGGAGGGACAACTAGACAAAAACTATAACTAGCCAGTTTAATGGTTTGTGCCTTTCTGGCCCTGCCTTTCAGGCCCCGGCTTGGTCCTCTGGCCCTGCCCTTCAAGTCACTCGTTGCTTCTTCAGTCACATCTGCCCCATAACTTACATGAGGCTTTGAGGGGGACAACTAGATACAAGCCATCATATTCTGCCCCTGGATCCCAGAGTCTCATGTGCATCCCTTTCTGCAAAAGGCATTTTAGTCCATCTCTAAGAGTTGCCAAAGTCCCAATAGTTTGAATGTTGCTGAAAAGTCCAAGTCCGAAGTCTTCTCCAAGGTCCATGGCAAACTCTGAACTGTGAGCCCCTGTACAAATGAAAAGTTATATACATCAACATTCAAAGGCACAAGATAAACATTGCCATTCCAAAAGGTATATACAGGAGGACATAAACCACTGGGGCCAAAACAAGTCCAAAATCCAGCAGGGCAAACAGTAAGTTCTATAGTTCCATGTAGAGCATCTGAAGCAATCTGTGGCAAATGGTGAGCGCCATGTGGCTCTGCCCCGTGGCACTTCTGGTGGTGGTAGCTCCCGTGGCTTCTCTCTTAGGCCGGCTTTGCTCCCTGTTTGCAGTTTCCCTTAGATGATCCATGTTCCTGACTTTCCAAGTTTCTGGGGCTTCTCACAGCTTCACACACTGCCCTCTCAGGGGCACAGTGCCTGGCTCCCAGGCCTTCTTCTGAAACCAGGTGGAAGCCTTGGTTTCAGGAAGAGCAAGGTAGAAGCCTTGCTCTTAACAAAGGTCAGAACTCCTGCATTCTGCATGCGCCTGAAACCAGCACCACATGGATGACGCCAAGGTCTGCTGCTGGCTGGAGCAGTAGCCAGGCTTTCCTCTCTCTTGGCTATTGGGATCAAGTGCCTGGATTGCTGAGCACTCTGACCCTGATTTCAAGGAACAAATTCTCTGCCAGTGCCTTTCTGAAACCTGGTGTGGCCGCCACCTCCATTCTGGAGGCTGGTGTGGCCGCCACCTCTATTCTGGAGGCTGGTGTGGCCGCCACCTCCATTCTGGAGCCTGGTGTGGCCGCCACCTCCATTCTGGAGCCTGGTGTGGCCGCCACCTCCATTCTGGAACGTGGGGCTCTGAAGATTTCTCCTTAAAGGAAAGTTTCTCACCCTTGTGATTCTGAGGCTCAAAGGGTGAGAACCTGCCACCTCCTGTGATGCCCTCAGGACAGCTTTTCTACTCTCCTGTTTCTTCTGGGCAATGGAGATCTCAGCTCTATCTTTGCACTCTACAGCTTTATTGGAGCTTCTTTTCTGGCCAAACTCACAAGATTTTAAATCATCCTGCTGGGCTCTTTGCTCTTCATTCTCCACAAAAATCTGACTAAAAGCCTTCAACAATAACCGTGCCACTGCCCCAGTGTTTGAATGTTTTGAGATTTCCTTTGAAAGATTAGTCAAGCCGGGTGTGGTGGCGCACACCTGTAATCCCAGCACTCCGGAGGCTGAGGCAGGAGGATCCTTGCGAGTTCGAGACCAGCCTGGGCTATAAAGTAAGTTCAAAGGCAGCCTAAGCGGCATAGTGAGACCCTGTCTCAAAAAGACAAAAAAAAAAAAAAAAAAAAAGGGAAAAAGAAAAAGAAAGAAAGAAAGATTAATCAGTCCTCCATGTTTAATCTCAGGTTCAGGCCAAGTCTCTGGACACATGTAAAATTCAGACAAACTTTCTGCCAAGCCAAAACACAAATGATCTGGAGTCCAACAACCAATGCAGTCCTTCTTTCCAGCAGAAACCTCCCCAGCCTGGTCTTTACAGGTCAGCTTTGTATCAGTCTTCCAGTCTAAGCTCTGACCGGAATCTCCCCTACAGAACAGCCGAAGCTCCAGTGCTTCTCTTGTAGGCAACATCTCCAACCCTTTCCTATCTCTTCCCATAAGCCATTCCCAAAAGCTTGCAATCCACATGGTCAGGATTAGCCACAGCAACAACCCTACTTCTCTGGTACCAAATTCTGTCTCAGTCACTCTTCTCTTATTGCTGGGACAAATATCTGACACTCAAAATGAGGGAACAAAAGGTTTATTTAGCTCACAGTTACTGGAGGTTTGAAGACACTCAAGGAGAGGCTGGGGCGCTGCTGTGTCCAGGATGACCCTCTCCACGTATCTGAGAAAGCACAAGCTAGGCGGTTTAACATCTGTGCCTCTCTGGCCCTGCCTCTCAGTCCCCGCCCTGGTCCTCTGGCCTTGCCCCTCAAGCCTGTCCTTGCTCCTCCAGCCACTGTCTGCCCCATAACTTACATGAGGCTTTGGGGGGACAACCAGACACAAACTGTAACACTGACATAGAGACTATGTTTCTATTGTAGCCAGCCATTTTTGGCCTCGCTTGTGGCCCACTATGCCAGTGTTCACCAGGCTGGTAGGGTTCACTATAAAGACAGTTCTATAGAGTGCTGCCCCCTTGTCCTATGAAGGGCCTGATGGGCAAACATGTATTATAGCACCATGTGTTGCACCTGTATCAGTTAACTCATGGAGGAGGGACTTATTAAAATAATGGAAAGTAGTTACATTGACTACACCATCTGTTCAAACTGATAGTCTCTGCTGGTCAGATAGCTCAGTGGACTAAAGTGCCTGCTTTGGCAGAGCGCAGCAGCCAGAGTTCGATCCCCAGGAGGAGCCCTGCCCCGGGGCATGCTGAGACAGTGATTGAGACTGGCCATGGTGGTGCGCGTGTAGTCTCAGCACTTGGGAGGCTGAAAACAGGAGGATCACTATGAGTCCAATCTGTGTAGTGAGACCCTGTACACCTGTCCTACATTCAAAAGAAAAAGAAAACAAAACAAACAAACAGAAAAAACCCTGTTAGTCTCTGGGAGAAAAGATGGTGGTTACCATGGGTCATACTAAAACCAAAGGGAGAGGCCAGGGAGATGGCTCAGTAGAATAAGCACTTGCCTGGCAAGTTCAAAGGCCTGAGTTCAATCCCTGGTTACAAAAAAAAAAAAAAAAAAAAAAAAGTCTTAAATTAAAAAAACAAAATAAAACCAAAGATTGACAAGAATCTATAGGACTGTGGGCTGGGGAGATAGCTCAGTGGTCTAAGTGCCTGCCTGGCAAGCTCAAGGACCCTGGTTCAATCTCAGGTACTGTATGCTGTTCCAGCCCTGAAACTTCAGGTGCTCTGTGCTGACCATTGAGACTGGGCATGGTGGTGTACGCCTAGAATCCCGGCACTGGGGAGGCTGAGACAGGAGGATCACTATAAGTCTGAGCTGCAGAGACCTTGTACCAAATAAATAAATAAATGATAAAAAAAAAAAAAAGAATCTACAGGGCTGTGGGGCTGGCACAGCATGCAGTACCTGAGATCGAACCAGGGTTCTTGAGCTTGCCAGGCAGGCACTTAGACCACTGAGCTATCTCCCCAGCCCACAGCCCTGTAGATTCTTGTCAATCTCTTTGGTTTTATTTAATTAATTAATTAATTTATTTATTTTTAATTTAAGACTTTTTAAAAATTCCAATATCTACAAATGACTGTCATGGCATCTATTATAATTCAGGTCATCCAAATTTGTAGTGGGGGCTGCTGCTTCTCCACTCTCTTAGTTTTGTAAATCCAATGGAAACATAGTGAACCCATGTGGGTAAAGCAATGGCCCCTAATGTGGGAGGAGCTAAGATGTTGGACTATTGAAGACTGGCTTAATTTAGGACATTTGAAACCTTTTGTTAGTCCTTGGAATGCTCCAGTATTTGTCACCCCCCAGAAATCTGGCACATGTTGTCTTTTGCAAGATTTGCAGGTAATGGATGCCTGTGTGTTCTCAAAGGGAGCCTCACAACCTGAGGTGCCCAGCACCACTGCTGTTCCTCAAGTCTGGGTTTTTTTTTTTTTTTTTTGAGGAACCAGGGATTGAACTCAGGCCCTTGCGCTTGCCAGGCAAGTGCTTATTCCACTGAGCCATCTCCCCGGCCCCCTCAAGTCTGACTTTTAATAGTGACACATCTGAAAGGCTGCTTTTCCAGCATTGACCTGTTCCCAACTGACAGGCAGTATTTTGCATTTTCAATTCCAGATTGCAATTTGAAAAAAAACCTATGAAGAGGCATCTGCAGACTGTATCGCCCTGGGGAATACCCGACAGTGCCACACTGTGCCACTTTTCGTAGCATGAGCACTCTAAGTCACAAGGGACCTCTACCCTCAGGCTTATAATATTCATTACATGGACACATTTTGCTTGCTACTCCCTTTAAACAACTTTTAAAGTATTTGTAAAGATGAAAACAGATCTTATATCATTTGCCTGTATGTATTGCCCCTCATAAAATTCAGTTTCATGTTCTCTCTACATACTGGGAACCCTTGTCCTAATGGGGACAATGCAGGCCCAGAAATTACAAATCAGGACTCATAAATTGACTATTCAATTTATGTTTGTTTTTGTTTTTAATGTACTTGGTACAGGATCTCACTAGGCAGTCAGACTCCTAGTGACCATCCTGTTTTCAGCCTCCCCCAGCACTGGGATTACAGGGGTGTGCTGCCACACCAGGATTCTGCGTGCCCCAGGGGCAGAGCTGGCACGGTGTGGGATGGGGATCAAACCCCGTTCCCTGCACTTGTGTAAGCAGGCAGCTTAGTCTGTTGAGGTATCTCCCTGACGCTTGACAACTCTTAATGATTTTCAAAAATTACTTGGAGATATTAACTAGATTAGGTCAAAATTAAGTATTGCCATTCCCTAAATCTTTATACTATCCTCCAAGGTGATATAATTTTAAGTTGTTCAAGATGTTTAACTGAGGCAGCAAAACAGGAGTTACAATTAGTAGAGAAATGTATTCATCCCTGTCAGGTGTTTCAGATTAATTCTGATTAAACATTTATATTTTGTTTGCTTTAGAAATGGTGCATAAAATATAATGGGGATTCCCTATAATCCTCAGGGACAGGCTATTACAAAAGGAACGCATTTGAAATTAAAACAACAATAAAACAGACCATTGAGAGAGGCTTGCTGACTCATGCCCGGCTCCCCCACTACAATGGACGCCTCAAGAGCTGTGGCCCACCCCTGCCTCTGAGGGAGCCTCACTGAGCTGGACCCCCCTCCCCATCATGGTGGAAGCCATGCCGAGTTGGGCACCTTGACAACAATATGCAATGTAACAACCATGGTTAAATTCTTATTATTTTGCTTAGTGAAATTCTGTATTGTTTCTATTCTTTTTTTTAACTTTTTTTTTTTTTTTTTTTTTTTTTTTGCAGAACTGGGAATTGAAGTCAGGCCCTTGTGCTTGCCAGGGAAGCACTTATTCCACTGAACCATCTCCCCACCCCACCCTTTTTTTTTTTTTTTTTTTTACTATTTTTATTCTCTTTAAAATATACACACAAAAGTAAAACGAAAACATTTAAAGGGGTAATATTACTGTTTCCACAGGTGCAGTTAGATATCATGACTTATGAAAAGTTAAAACCGGGCCAGGGAGATGGCTCAGTAGAATAAGGGCTTCCTTGGCAAGCGTAAGGGCCTGTGCTCAAACCCTGGTTCCAAAAAAAAAAAAAAAAAAAAAGTCAAAACCCAGGCAGCTGAACCTGACTAGACATCTTGACATGAGTAAAATGGGTTTATTGGAAGCTCACATGGAGGTGGAAGTTCACGTGGAGAGTTGTCTCAAGAACCAAGACAGCCCCAAAGGGGAACAGGAGACTTTATAGGATCTTTTAGGAAGGGTGATTGTGGGCTGGAACAGCCAGGTGGCAGGTGAACATTATTTGTCTTCTTTGTGGAGAATAATTATGGGCTGGAACCACCAGGTCACAGGCAGATGTCATTTGTCTTCCTTGTGGTTGAATTTTGCTCAGGTTAGAGTCTGGGCCTGTTCTGTGGTTTTGGGTTTGACTCTTCGTGAGACCAAGGGGGAGAGAGTTTGAGGGCAGGTTGCCTGGGAAACATTGACTGTGTTTGTTTTGTTTGGCAGAACAAGGGATTGAACTCAGGCCCTTGTGCTTGCCTGGCCAGTGCTTGTTCTACTGAGCCATCTCCCTGGCTGCCTGGGAAACTGAGTACTGACCTATCAACTTACGTTTTAAATCCTGTCCTGGGGTTGAACTCTCCCTGGGCTACTCTTCATTGGACAGATCCGTTCCCCTTGATCACAACAATGCATGCTGCTGTAGCTTGGTGTGATAGTCAGATGGGTGGCTGGAATGGTCCTGCTTTACTGGTAATGCAAGGATAAGGGTATGCTGGTGTTGACACACACACAGTGGCGAGGCTTTGTGGGTGTCAGCCAGGCGCATGCAACCACGGGGAGTTTTGGGGAAAACTCCAGGGAATGGATGACTTGGCTCCATCTATTTGGGTTTTTTAGAGGATGCACTTTGGCAACCCTTGAAGAATGAGAATTTGTCAACCCTCATGAACTCTGCAGGACCACAGGCCTGATTCTGCTCTCTCTGACTCCAAGGAGCCTCCACATCACACTGGAGAGGATCTTCCAGTGCAATCTGCCACATTGAAATCTCCCTTGCTGAGGTCCCTGTCAGAAAGACCTGCTCTAGTGGGATGACAGAGCCCACGTCGGATTGCTCCTGGAGAGCTTTGGAGGAAGCATGCATGTGGGGGACTGCTGGGGTGCGAGTCATGCCCTCTGCCCGGGGAGCAGAATCTTGTGTTTGTGTACTCAGTCCACCACTCCTTAGATCAGTTATTTGGGTGGACAGATTCCCTGAAATCTTGTCAAGTTGAGAGTACTGAAGGTCAGTACAATATTGTCAGGACTACATATCAGTACCTCCCTAAAATGCAGAAGATGATAAATTTAACTTCTCTTTTTGTCCATCTTCCTTTATGTGTGACCAAGACTGAGAATGTTCCTAATCTCTGTATGGTTGCTATGGAACAGAACTGGAAGTCCAATTGTTGGGAAATACGTTTACAGTGCTCACTCTTATTGCTACACCCATAAGAGAAACTGATAC
>NW_004524625.1:3188871-3189815 GCF_000260255.1 Octodon degus | reverse complement strand
CAGGTCTTGTTATGTTTCTCAGCCTGGCCTGGAACTTCTGGACTTATCTCAGCCTTCACTGTAGGAGAAAGATTATTGTTTAAATGTCTCATAGTAAGTCATGGTGACGCAAGCCTCTAATCTCAGCACTCTGAGGCTGAGGCAGGAGGATCACCAGTTCATGCCTAGTCTGGAAAATTTAGTGACACCCTGTCTCAAGATTAAAAAATGGGATAGGATGTAGCTCAGGGTGAAGGTCCTGGGTTCAGGTACAAGGACTGAAAAAAAGTTGATTTTCTGAACACTGATTTTGTAGCTGGAAAACTTGATATGTAAAAAAACCCTGATGGGGACTGAGGAGATGGCTCAGTGGAATAAGTGTTTCCCTGGCAAGTGCAAGGGCCTGAGTTCAATCCCCGGTTCTGCAAAATAAAAATAAATAATAGAAAACCCCTGATGTAACCAATTGCATTAGAGGCGTGTCCACGTGTGTGCATTTGGTGAGGTCTCTGCATAGGTTAATGATCCTCAATGTACGGTCCCTTGGGGGATACTTGGAAATATGCAAAAGAAGTTTCTTGTGCTCAAAATTTACACATCCAAATGTGTATTTTTCTTTTGTTTATCTTTTACATGAAAATTAAAAGCACTAGAGTATTTTTTTTTAAATAAATGTATGAGCTGGATGCTGTGGCACACACATACAGCCCCAGAACTTTGGAAGGCTAAGGCAGAAGGGCTGACAGTTTGAGCCCAGTCAGGTGACTCAGCGATTTAGTAAAATCCTGTCTCAAAAATAAAAAGACCAAAAAAGGGCTAAAATAAAAAAGGGCTGGGGATGTAGCCAAGGCTGGGGATGTGCCTAAAGGCCATGTATGTGTTTAATCTCCAGTCCTGGGGATAAAAAGAAAAGAAAGAAAAACTAAGTATGTATGTCCAAGCAGACTATATCATCTGAGAATAGT
>NW_004524625.1:3185188-3187041 GCF_000260255.1 Octodon degus | reverse complement strand
CTCTCTCTCTCTCTCTCTCTCTCTCTCTCTCTTTCCTACTGTTGCTCCCATTCCCTTTGTTACTGGGGCTGAAGCCAGGGCCTCGTACATACCAGCAAGCACTCTACCGTTGGACTACATCCTCAACCATCACCTGCTGTGGTGTTCATGTAGGATTGCTGCCTTTGCGTTTCTGAGATAGGTGCATTAGTTTCACAGTTCATGGCGTCCTTGGGAAGTTTGAGTATCAAAATCATGTTTGCCTCATAATGAGAGTTGGGGACACTCGCTGGCTGGCCACTTCCCCTTGACTGTGTGACTCAAGGGTTGTGTGGGGAGGCAAGGTCAGACTGTTCTCCACAGAAACATATAACGAGGGTGCTGGTCCTTTGTGTTGTGCATCACCTCCCTGGTACTCCAAGCTGCCTGAAACCATCACGCAGGGGCCTCAGTTCAAGTTAACCTCTTATCCAGGGAACTCAGAGCAACTATATAGACTTACGCTGGCTGCATGAGCAGGAGGAGCCAGGCTGGGTCTGCCAAGCAGTAGTGCCAGGAGAACCACGTGGATACATAAGGTGGTGCCACATGGTGCCAGGGCTCTGTGGCCCATCAATCTTCCCTGAGACTATATGTGAGCAGCCCAGCTTCGAAGACAAGTGACTCCAGAGTCCCATAGTTGACCCGTAACTAAAGTTTTCCAACCTAAGCAGTGAAGATCTTGAACATTAAAATCTTTAACTGTAAGGGCTGGCAAGCTAGCTCAGTGGACTAAAGCATCTGCTTAGGCAGAGCACAGCAGCTGGGGTTCAATCCCCAGTGTGTTGTGCTCCCCCACCCCCTGGGGTGTGCTGAGGTGGCGATTGGAATTGGGTGTGGTGGTGCATGCCTTTAATCCCAGCACTTGGGAGGCTGAAAATAGAAGGATCACTACAAGTCCGATCTACATAGTGAGACCCTGTAGTCCCTGTAGACCCTGTACCAAATGCATTTAAAAAAAAAAGTCTTTAGCTATAAAATGTGAACAATCTTCCAGCCTGCCAGCAAAATGGGAGAAAACTTTTGGTCACAGTGGCAGACAAAACAACGGCCTCACCAAAGATGTCTACACTGTAATCCCTGAAGTCTGTAAATATATTGGTAACATGGCACTGGAAAGTAAGCTTATAAGGTGTAAAGACTGCCTTTTGGCTGTTTTTTTTTTTTTTTTTTAACCATGCATCAATTTATTGGTATCATTAATTTATGAATCAGATAGGTACTTTTTCCCCTTACAAAGTGATGTGGATTACAATCTGTTGTAACATGTGCCCACACATCTTCAGAGTGAAAATGTAGCATTTCAAGCTCTAGTCAAGGCTGGTTATTCTTTCTTCACTTTCACAATTTTGATGCTGCTGCCAGCAGTCTTCTTTGCATTTGCACTGAATTCCGTCTTCAGGGCATCCCTTGCTGCCTTTGCACAGATCTGGGAGTAGCGAATGTAGCTGAGTCCAGCCTGTTGCCAGTAGGCCACCATGATGTCGCAAGAGGGGTAGTGTGTCAGGCTAAATAGCTAGGAAAATGGCAATTTCTGGCTGGTTTTGAAGCAGGAAGATAGCCAGAAGTGGTAGTATAGGCCTGTAATCTCAGCACTCTGAGAGGCCAAAGCAGGAGAACTGCAGAATCTATCCCAAACTAGGCAATTTATTGACTTAGTGAGCTTCTATCTTAACAAAGAAAAGCAAGCAAACAAACAAACATGTAAGCGAAAAAAAGAATGTTGGATTATCCAGCTGGGCCCACTTTAATAACAAGACTTCTAAAAACAGGCAGGACAGGCTGGGGAGATAGCTCAGTGGTACAAGCGCCAGCTTGGCAAGTATAAGCTTCTG
>NW_004524625.1:3163031-3184451 GCF_000260255.1 Octodon degus | reverse complement strand
CGGTGCGGGCTGGCATGTGGTGCTGGGGATTGAACCGCGGTCCCTGTGCTTTGCTTAGCTTAGTTTGTTCTAAGTAGGTGCTTTAGACCACTGAGCCATTTCACCAGCCCAGCCCAGGCTGGTCTTGAACTCACCTCAGTCCTCTTGTCTCAGCCCAGCAACATATTGGGCTTACAAGCATATACCACCACAATGGTGGGAATTGGTTTAGCACCCAAAAAACTAGTATGATGTTCTCTTGGATTCAGTCTATACCACTGAGACACACAGGTACTATCAGCTCATTCATTCACGCCTAAAACATTCATGTCCACTAGGGGTCACTTGGATGGCACCTCCTCTTGCCTTGTCTGGGCTTGGGTTTGTGCTTTGCACAATGGGCATTCTGACTTCACGAGAGTACTAAGACATAGCTGTTCCTCAGTTCTAAGCTCAGACTAACTTCTGGAAGGGGAGATTTGTCTTGAAGATTGTCAGTCCAGCTTGTGTGTAGGGGAAGTAATGGAGATTACAGGTTGTATCATTGCCCACAGCGAGTAGATTATGCCTTGGAAGGCTTGGGGAGTTTGGTTGGCTAGAGACGTATCTAGCCCAGTGGCCCTCAAATTGATGTGGACATTAGAATCACTGGAGGAACAACAACTGGACAAAAATAAAAACCAAAATTAAAACAAATAAAAGCCCATCTACATGTCTGGAGCCAGCCCAGATCAGTTAAGATCAGAACTGCTGAAGACAAGGCCAAGAAAATACACCAGGCTGTATTTCCGCGAGGAAAATACTCCAGCGCCTTCCCCCAAGGCGACTTCAGCGCAAGCTGAGGTTCAGATGCATGCCCCTGGTTCTGACGCAGTGCGTCTCTGTGGACAGATGCATTCTCAACAAGGCGAACATCGCAAGCAGCAAGCGGTCTTGGGGCTGAAGCCCTCCTCCACCCAGCCCGCCCGGCCTCAGGAGCTCCTGTGTCCTCGGTCACAGCTCAGCGTGGGGCTGTGCAGCGCCTTCCACATGAGCAGCATCTGGTAAGGTGCAAAGCGGTGCACGAGCAGTAGCTCCCGGTACATGCAGGGGTCGAAGGCGGAATGCTGCACTCCGGGGAGCCGCACGCCGTAGGGCCGGATGCCCTCATGGCCGCTGGGCTCCAGGTGGACCTGCTGCAGGCACATGCCCAGGTAGGCGTCGTCGATGGGGAACAGAGGTGTGTGGCGCGCAGCCACGCGCAGGGCCTGGGCCGTGTGGCTGGACAGGAGGAAGCCACCGCCGCTGCAGTACGCCGGGTAGACCTCCCCGGGGAAGAGCTGCGGGGGCACAAAGTACTTGTTCCAGCTCTCACGGACAGGCACGGAGCCGCGCATGAGCTGCCCGGTGAAGAGATGGCGGTCGGGCGACTGCGCCTCCAGGAAGCGGAGCACGTTGGCGGTGTGCACGAAGACGTCGTCGTCGCAGCTGAGCAGGAAGCGCGCACGCGGGCAGCGCACCGCCAGCCACTCGAGCAGGTGCAGGTGCTTGAGCGTGAGGTTGAGGAAGGTGTCGGTGAAGGCCCACTGCAGCACGTCGCCGTGCTCGCGCGCCTCCAGGCCCACCAGCTCTGCCAGCTGCGGCGCGCCCGCAGCCTCCTGGGGGTCCGGGGTGCCCAGCAGGAAGAGGCGGCGCACCGGCCGCCCGCGGTCGCTGCGCTCCTGGCCCCACGTGCGCCGGATGAGCTCGCGGCGCTCGTAGTTCGCGGGCGCCGACTTCACGGCCAGGAGCAGGAAGACAGCGTGGCGGCCTGCGCACTTGGACGGCGCGTCCCAGAGCAGCGGGAACTGCCGGCAGTGCCGGTACCGCAGGAAGTCCTGGATCCTCGCCGGCAGCTGCTCGAAGCCGGCCACGCTGTTCGCCGAGGCGTTGGCCACGCACGGGCTTTCGGGCGTCAGAGCCGAGAGCTCTGCGGCAGCAGTGGGGACATCAGTGGAATCTTCCTCCTCCTCGGGCTGGGACTGAAATTGTTGGAGGAGCAACAGGCGCAGTGCCAAGAAGCTCGTGCCCAGCAGCAGAAAGGTCACAGCCTTCAGATTCATGGACCTGCGGCACAGAAAAGCCATCTGCGGGGAAACCAAGTCAGAAGTGAACTGGGAGTCGTCTTTGCTAGCCGAGGTAAAAAGGAACCAAATTCAAGACTATGCTGAGGTATCTCAGGTCCGCAGTCAGGAGGATTCTTTTAAACTGCAAAGCTGTGATTCCCCTTATGTCGCCTGGATGTCACCTCAGCCAGCAGATTCACATCCAAAGTCAGTCTCCATCTTGCGGTGAGTTCCTTTCATCTCTTTTTCTTACCACAGTGAACAGTGCCACCACTCACCCAGTTCCTCCAGCTTGTCCCCCTCACACCCTTTGACTGCATCATACACGTCTCTCAGGTTTATTCCCTTTTCCCCATACCTGTCCCTCCTGGATCTTCTCTAATCTGTTCCCCTCGTTGAGGTGAGGGACATAGGAGGTCATAACCCTGGACAGTTTTGGTGACACTGCCTAGCACTGCGTTACCTGACCCAGTGGGTCTGAGTGTTCTGTTCTTAGGCACAGCTTAGCAGATTGCTACTCCTCAGGGCTGTAAGCATTACATGAGCATAACACGGACCCTGAATGACTGATACCAACATTGTCACCTTTTGGCATCCTTCAGTTCCACTTGCCTCTACTGTGACTGCCTGTATTTCTTGCTGTTCCTCACACCTGTAAGGTCACACTCTCTCTTGTGTGTAGCCTGCCCAAGCGCACCCCAAGTGTGGGCTTCACGCAGACTCCCCAGGATGGCACACGCTTGTAATCTGTGAAGTCAAGAGGTGGAGGCAAGAGGACTGCTGCGAATTCACAGCCAGCCTGGACTACATATTGAGACTGTCTCAAAAAACCAAGCCAAGCCAAAACCCAGGACAGGTCCTAGATCATACCAACCTTTTTTATTATCCTGTTAAACGTACTTGGTCATACTGGCTTGTCATGAACATACTTCTTTCTCCATTTCATGGATCCCACACTCTCTAAAGTTAAGACCTTTAGGAGTGAAATCTCCAGATACTCCTTTCACCTTTGTTCAGCATGACCCCTCTCTCTCCTGGGACCCTCAAACCCCAAAGTCAGACACCTGTTACTTAGCAGCCCCTCCCCACTGTGTTCAAGCCAAAAGCTTTGACTTCCTCCTTTCTGCACCCAACCCACAGTGCTGAAATTTCTTTCTTCTTTCTTTCTTTCTTTCTTTCTTTCTTTCTTTCTTTCTTTCTTTTTATATTGGAGGATGGGGTTAAACCCAGGGTCTTCACAGCAAGCAGCATCCCAAGCCTTTTGTTATTTTTGAGTCAGGGTCTTGCTAAGCTGCCCAGGGGGAACTTCAACTTGCAATTGTCCTGTCTCAGCCTCCCCAAATGCTGGGATTACAGGTATGTATCACTGTGCCCAATTAGGCCTGGTCACCAATAATTACTAAATATTTTTTAACCTATACAGTTCTACTCCATCAGTAGGTTAACCCAAGCCAGCCTTTCCTGCTCAGACAAGAGAGCCTCCTGCCTGGTCTCTTCTCCCCTTGTCTCCCCTCAACCTTGCCCTCTGTGCTGCAGCTCGAGGGTTTAGACAGGGCAGATGTATATGGCATTTCTTTTTCCCCAGCTTCCTTGGGAGCCCCCTCTCTTAGCCATCAGCCAGTCAGAAATCATAGCTGTCAAATGCTAAGACTCTTCCTTCCCTGGAGTTTTTTCTTGTGCTGTTCACCTGCCAGGACACACACACACACACACACACACACACACACACACACAGCCTAGGTAGTTTCCTGTTTGATTCGCTTGATTTTTTTTTAGACAGTACCTGTGCCTTCCATTCTGGAATTAAATTTGCGATCCTCCTGCCCCAGCCTCCAGAGAAGCCAGGATCATAAGGCATGTGTCACCATACCTGGCTCCTTGGTCCACTTGAAGGGCATATCCTTATGGAATCTTTAGTGACGCTCAAAGGAGACCAGGTGCCCTGTTTGCCATTCCCGAGTTATCTCCTTACCTAGTCTATCAGCTCCTTGAGGTCAGGGGTCACATCTGTGCTGTCCACTATTGGATTCCCAGTGCCATGCACAACACAGTGGGGCAAATGTTGGTTTCCCAGATTTGAATTCTAATTCTATGACCTCTAGCTACATGCTTGAGCAAGTTGATGTCCAGTGGTGGCAAACCTATGTCACATGTCATAGCAAGCTGTTTATTTGAAAACTCTAAATGGCTCACCATCACTGAAGCAGGCTTTAAAATTTTTTATGTATTTGATACAGGGTCTCACTAGGCAGCTCAGACTTGTACTGATCCTTGTTTTCAGCCTCCCCACTGCTGGAATTACAGGCATGCACCACCATGCCTAGCCTCGGTTGCTGGCTAAGCATGTCCAGCGGTGGGGCTGGTGTGGCATGCTGTACTGGGGATTGAACCCCAGGCCTGTGCTTGCCTAAGCAGGCGCTTAGTCTGCTGAGCTATCTTGCCAACTCTTGAAATAGGCTCTTTAATACCTACCTCTTAAGAGTTTTTGTGAAGACTAAGTGGTAGTGTGTATAAAGAATGTGGGCTGGGCATGTTACTGCACACCTACAATCCTGGTACTCTGGGGGGCTGAGGCAGGAGACTGGAAGTTTAAGCCCAGCAGGGACAGTTTAGCTACTTTGTGAGCCTGTCTTTAAAATAAAAAAGGGGAAATCTAGAACATGGCGCCAGAGAGGGTGTGGAGCTGGGCCCTCTCTGCCTTCAAGCTGTGTGGCTTGCCGTTGTGAGGTTGGTAGCTGCAGCCCACATTCAAGGGGAAGGACTGGCCAGCAGGTATGAGTACCAGGAGGTATGGATTTGCTAGAAGTCTGCCTGTCAGAGAAGCTATTAAGTGCCTCACAGAAGCTCTGCAGTCTATCAATGAATTAGAGCTTGAAGATACTCTGGAGAAGATCATTTATGCAGTTGAAAAGCAGCCCTTGTCATCAAACATGATCGAACGACCTGTGGTGGAGGCTGTGGTCCAGGAGTGCAGTCAGTCAGCTGAGGATACGCTAGATGATATTTTCAATATCATAGGAACTTTTGATATTCCATGCTTTGTGTACAATTCAGAAAGAAAAAAAATTCTCCATCTATTAATGACCAACCACCCTGCACCAAATTTATTTGGAAGAGCAAGAGATAAAGCAGAGCTGTATCGTGAACGATACACCATTTTGCATCAGAGGACCCACAGACACAAATTATTTACTCCTCCAGTGATCGGTTCTCACCCTGATGAAATGGGAAACAAATTCCAGCTTAAAACAATAGAAGCTTTACTGGGTAGTACAACCAAGATCGGAGATGTGATTGTTCTTGGAATGATAACCCAGTTAAAAGAGGAGAATTTTTTTTGGAAGATCCTATTGGAACAGTCCAACTGGATCTTAGTAAAGCTCAGTTCCATAGTGGTCCATACACAGAGGTGTGCTTTTTCTTGGCAGAAGGTTGGTTTGAAGATCGAGTGTTTCACGTCAGTGCTTTTGGGTTTCCACCCACTGAGCCCGTGAGTACTACCAGGGCATACTATGGAAATATTAATTTTTTTGGAGGGCCTTCTAATACATCTGTAAAGACTTCTGCAAAATTAAAACAACTTGAAGATGAAAATAAAGATGCCATGTTTGTGTTTGTATCTGATGTCTGGTTGGACCAAGTAGAAGTGTTGGAAAAACTTCACACAATGTTTTCTGGTTATTCACCAGCACCTCCAACCTGCTTTATTCTGTGTGGCAATTTTTCATCAGCACCATATGGGAAAAATCAAGATCAGGCTTTGAAAGATTCCCTAAAAACTTTGGCAGACATAATATGAGAATATCCAAATATTCAACAAAGTAGTCATTTTGTATTTGTACCTGGTCCAGAGGAGTCTGGATTTGGTTCCATCTTACCAAGGCCACCACTTGCTGAAAGCATCACTAATGAATTCAGACAAAGGGTATCCTTTTCTGTCTTTACTACTAACCCTTACAGAATTCATTATTGTATGCAAGAAATTATTGTCTTTCATGAAGACTTAGTGAATAAAATGTGCAGAAACTGTGTCCATTTTCCTAGTAGCAATTTGGATATTCCTAATCATTTTGCAAAGACTATCTTCTCCCAGGGTCACCTGACCCCGCTGCCTCGTTATGTCTGCTCCGTATACTGGCCATATGACTATGCCTTGAGTGTATCCTGTGCCCGATCTGCTTGTGACTGCAGACAAATGTAATCCTTTCACTGTGACCAATACTGAATGCCTCTGCATAAATCTGGGCTCTTTTCCAAGAAGTAGATTTTCATTCAAAGTTGCTTACCTTTCCAGCTTTTGATTCTTAAAGGCATCTGAAGAAAAAGATGAATGTTTTCTACTTTATATCTATGTAATTCCTACATTATAAAATTACAGTGGAAAAAATAAAATAAAAAGGGGGGTGGGAGAGCAGGTCTGCAAATGTAGCTCAGTGTGAAGGCCCTGGGTTCAATCCCCAATACTGCAACAACCAAAATAAATGGTCTAGTGCTTGGCATATAGTAAGTGTTCAATGATAGCTATTAATGGCTATAAAGGTGCCAATAAATAACTGCTGAATGGCTACTTTCCCCAGAGTAGTCATTTGTATTAAATTGGATCCTGCTGTGCTCAGACGCACATTCAAGAAATACTTTCAGAACTCGTAGTTTGCATGGAGTAGGTGTTGCTGGATTGGATGGTGCGCCTGTGCGTGCATATTACAGTCCACCACAACACTGAGCTCAGAGTGAGCACAGATTAGGAGTTTGTGAAGAAGGGCAGCAAGTTACCAAGATGAAAGGGAGGGACCCAGGGTGATAGCTCAGTAGAATAAGCACATGCCTGGTAAGTTCAGGGTCCCAAGTTCAATCCCTAGTACTTAAAAAAAAAAAAAAAGGGAGAAGCCTGGAGATGTGTTCGGGCCCTCACTGTGTTACTGTGCCTGGCCCACTTCAGGGAGGCAATAAAGAGTTTTCAATAAATGGAAGAATGAAAATTGAATTTGGAGTCTGAATAACTGGGCTTGTGTTTCAGTTCCTTTCCTAAGTTAACCTCCTAGGTTTCAGTCTTCTCATCTAAAAAATTGAGAAAGTTAATATTCATCTCTCAATAATGTAAGAAAATAATTTTGTAAATGTCAGTGTTTAGGAATGCTGGTTAAAAAAATTTCTCCCCACCCCAAATCATTTCAAGAAAAAGAATAAACTCAGGCTTAATGTAACAATAGATCTTGTTACAAGGAAACATACAGTTACTTCCATAAACCTGAGCCGGGAACCTGGATCCTAGCCAACTTCTGATAGATAGGAAGAGAAGGTGTAGGGCCAGGTCTGTTCTGAGGGTGGTGCTGGCTTACTCAGCTCTATTCTTGGGTGCTGGGCTGTGCAGCCTGAAAGCTTTGACTTGCTGAGAGGTATTAAGCATCTTCTTGGTAGCTTTTTCCTGCTGGCCCCCCATCTGCTCAAAGCCTTCTTCCAGGTGCCCGGCCAGCTGCACCGGAAACTTTGCTATCTCTGCTGGCCCTGATTCCTCATCTCTCAGGACTCAACTGCAGCACCACCATGTTCAGGCAACCTCCTGGTAAGTCCAGGTCAACAGATCCTGTCACCTTGTTGGCACAGTGGCTGCTGAACTGGTGAACTAGTTGGTGAAAGAGGACAGGCCTGCCACTGAAATGACCTGTTTGAGCTGAATCTCAAGCTCTTTGTGAGACTGTAGGCAGGTTATTTATCTCAATCTTTCATGATTCTACGAATTAATTTGTGTAAGGCACTTGAGAGCTATACTTGGCACATAGCAAGTACTACAGTAACGATAGAGATCAGTTTAGAGGGACCAATAAATCACCTTTTTATGGGTGAGTTCAGTCTTCTTATACAGTGCAGTGTAAAGCTCCTCTGTGGTCTCTGACTGCAGGTCTTTCTCACTTCATTTATTACTCTACAGTTTATGATGCTATTTCCTCTACCCAGAATTTCTCTTTTTTTCCCAGGACTTACCTTGCTTATTTCATCTTGGTTGATGGTCCGATGATTGGGATGCAGATTCTTGGGCCATTTCCCAGCCCCATACTATCCCCAGGCGTTCTTGGGGGAGTATTTGCACAGCAGATACAGCAGGCAAACAAGGTTTTATCTCCTGTGTGGCCAACATGAAGCCCTAAGCCCTGGGGGCTGTGCTGGACTACTCCATGTAGTACTGGGTCCTGGTTCTGTTCCCTTTGACCTCCCTCTAGTTCTAGCTTAGTGCTTGAAGAAGAGAGTGCGGAGAAGGAAAATTATACCTCTTTCCTAATAGGCAGAAACCCAGGCAGGCCCTCATCTTACCTCGAATGTGTGAGACAGAAGACATAGACAGGAGCCATCCCCAGACTGGGACTAACTCCTTGGTTCTCACACTGGGGTTCCGCCTCCCAGACTGTGACTAGTTTAGTATTCTTGCATCTGACCAATCCATGCTTTCACTCCTCCTCCTCAGGGGGAAGGCAAAGATGGTGAGGGCAACCCTGCCTCCTTAGCCAATAATCTTAGCCAGTCTTATAAAGTACTTGCTTACTTTATAAGATTAAGTACTGTGGTAGTTTCTTCTAGGAGACTGATCCTCCTAGTTACTTGACTGCTGTGCTTTAGAGAGACACAACCGGATTGAAACAGTGAATGCTGCCCTGTAGTGATTTGGTTTTCTTGCTAGATCCAGAACTACTCCTAGTATAGGACCCATTTTCTTTTTTTTCTTTCTTTTCCTTTTTCTTTTTTCTATATTTTAGGGAAGGGTCCACAGTGTGTTTAGGGTCTCACTACCAGATCAGATTCGCAGTGATTCTCCTGTTTACACCCTCCCATGTACTGGGATTACAGGCGCATTACAGGTGCGTGCCACCACGCCCAGTCTCAGTCACCAGCTGAGGGGGCCCCAGGGGCCAGGCCAGCACAGCAGGCCGAGGGTCCGATTCAGCAAAGCTTGTAGGCATTTTAAACCGCTGAGCTATTTGGCTGGCCCCGATTTTCTTAAATGATATGCTTTGAAGTCTTTTGTTGAATAAACTGCATGTAAAATGTTCACATAGGACCTCGGGGAAGGGGGTGTGCGAACCAGGGAGACTTTGTGCCAGAACTGCACAGCATTAGCTATCTGCTGCTCGGGATGAGGTTCTCTACAATTTAGTGGCTTAAAACAGCCACCACACATTTCTCAAGATCCTGTGGGTGGTTTGGGAGATTCTTGTGCTGGCCCCAAGGAAGAATAGAAAATAAATAGAGGTAAAAAGGAGACAAAACCATAATTTAAAAATAAAACTGAACATTCAGTATATAAGCCATTTAAAAAAATTTTTTTTTCTTTTCTCCCAAGAAACAATAAGCCTATTATGTCACTGAGACACATACCCAACAGCAATACATAAAAGAGCAAAGATTTATTTTGATTCAAGTCCTTGTCCACAGTCAGCTGGCTCCAAGGCATGGCAGTGTGGCAGAGGGACGTGGCAGAAGAGGACTGCTAATGGAGTAGCAGGCAGGTAGAAGAGCACTCAAGGAGGGAGGAGAGACCCTTCCAGGCCATGCCTTGGTGACCACCTCCTCCAGCCAGGCTTCACCTTCCAAATCACATCTAGCTACAAACTCATCAGTGGACCCATTCACGCAGGGGTATGATCCAGTCAGCTCTCAAAAGCCCCACCCATAAGCACAGGAGACTTTGGGGGGACACTTGGGCAATCTCCTTGTACTTACAAAGGACTTTTGCCTTTCCGGTTTTTTTTTTTTTATCTAAAAATAGGCCTCTTTCATTTGTTAATAGACTCTTTTCACCTGCAAAACAGACCCTTTCCTAAAGCCGAGCTATGGCTCTATCACCACACTGTTGTTCCCTATGATTAGATCATCTCTCCCTGCAAAAGAGTGATCAACCTTCATCAGTAAGTTGACTCCTGTTTCCGAAAACTCATAAGTACTATAGATTTACCCCCAAATCTCCCACAAATATACTCGGGTCCAGACTATGACACTGCTCTCTTGAGGGCTGGTACTCTGTATCAAGTGTATGCTCCTATAGTTCTGCCTTAAGCCAGGCATGGAGGCACAGCCTATAATGCCAGCATTTGGGACGCTGAGGTAGGAAGTCCCCACAAATTCGAGACCAGTGTAGGCTACATAGTGGGTTCAAGGCCAGCCTAAACTACATAGTGTAAAGCATTACTTGCATTTTGAACTCATTGAGGTCATTTTCTGCAAATTAGCAACAGGGTGCTCCAGACTACTCATTATTTTAAAAATTACAACCTTAAGCCCTCATGTCTGGGAATTCCTCCTAAGATGGGTGAGTTCTTTTTATAATTGCCCTTAGCAAGCAGGACATAGTATTTGTGTAGATTAAGCATTAATAACCTCAGAATGTGTTAAATTGTAGTAACCTAAGTCAGAGTGATTTATGTTGATGTATATGTACCTAAGACAATCAGCCTCTATATAATAGGCGATAATTAAGTTTAGGCCTGACTCCCTGTCGATCCTTGTAGGAATGTAGCTGATTTATCTGGATATTGTACTCAATCTATGGTCAAGTTAACCTGTGAATTGTGCCTGTATGCCTTGGTAGGTTATGATTAATTTTAAAATATGTATACGTGCTGAGAGTAGTTTCTGCTTTAAAACCCTGTTTTCTGCCACTGCGCGCTTCTTTGTCTTCTCTCCTGCGTGAGAAGTCAGGAAGGCCCTGAGCTCAGCGTTAAAGGCTCATTTTAAATTCTCAATTTGAAAAATAAATAAATAAATAAATAAATTCTCAATTTGGACTCTGGTCTGGCTTCTGTTTGAGAACCCATAACACATAGTAAGACCCTGTTTCCCCCACCCCACCCCATCAAAGAAGAAAAATTTTGCCTAATAAACCCCTTTATCTCTTTTACTCACATGTCCTGAAAATTCTTTTTGTATGATGGAAGTCAGTGAACTTACAACCTATTCCATAGACAGAATGGTTAAGGTTCTCCATCACCCACCGGGAACCCCTCAGTGCCCTGTCCTGTGATAGATCCACCTGGACTTGCTCATGTGACCATCCACATTCCACTGGCAGTAGATCAGGGCTGGTGCAGCTGGGCTGGCTGGGCCTCCCGTGCCTGTACTGTCATCCTGGGCTGCTTCATGGTATGGTGCTAAGAGGGTCTTGAGATGCTGTGACCTGGGCTGCAGAACTTGTATCCATCACTAGTGTTACCTTGGGTTGAGGTCTGGGGACGGGTTTCTGAATTCTTTGGCATGCCTCAAAAGAACTGCACATAGCATACAATGACAAGGAAACAGTGGCAAAGTTGATTAAGATGAGATTATGCTCAGAGTGGGTAGGCTTGGGGCAGCAAAAGGAAAATGGCATAGGTGCTGAGAACTTAGGGTGCACAGGTTTAGATCTCCTACCTCTTTTAAGGTGCCCGCTACCTCCGGAGCATGATCAACAGAGTGCTGAGTCATGCTTACTGTGTCTTTTGTGCATGTTTTTTTCCCTCATACTTCACTGTTATAATTGTATAAGATGCAATCCATATACATGGTCTTTCAACGAGTATGGGGGGAAGAGTTACCATGCACTGTGTTCTACAGCATGAGCATCTTGGTTTGGATGTTTTGGAATTTTCCTGACTTGTTTGGGGTCTGTCACCTTTGTCTCTAGTACCCGTGGTAAGGCCTAGGGCACCACCCATGTTCTGGTGAGGAGTGCTCCCCAAGGAACTACGGGGGCCAGTTCCATGGCCTATGATGGTTGTATCTATATTACTACCTTGTTTCTTGGCACCTCACCCAGGTGCCAAGGTGGGTAGTTCCACAGATTCGGGGCCATATTTACCCTATCACATGGATCTTAAACATGGTAAGTTTTCCTAGCAGGCAAAAGGTATAAAGAGGGTGAGGACATGCTGAGGTGTGCTACACAGAAGGAATAAATGAGGTGTATCTGGGCAACATTCAAGGTTCAGTATAATTGGAGGGATAATTACTGGGAGCAAAGGTGCAAAAATTGATTTATAAGTACCCTGAAAATGAATTTCATACATGGAGTTTTAATTGATCCTTTGAAAATTCTCCCAAGTGTTTGTGTATTTTTGAGTCTATAGTTACCTAGTGTGGTGATGCATACCTGGAATCTCTGTGTTTTGGAAGACTGAGGCAGGACCAAACTCAGAAGCCTAACGAGATCCTATCTTTAAAAAAGCGGCTAGAGATAGCTCAGTGTCAAAACTGCATGACCCAACCTCTAATACAAGGATAAAAAAGTCCACTGTTGCATGCCACCTTGGAGGCTGGTACCCCAGGGTAGAGGTGAGGCAGGGGAAGGTTGTGGCCAAGGCTTGACTGGGCAGCAACTGTCAGAATGTTGGGAGGGGATCAGAGCTTGGTGGCTTAGTGGGTATTCTGTGGGAATATTCACTTCTCAGCCTCCCTGTGATTAGAGGGCTGGCGGGGGGTGGGGGTTTTTTTTTTTTTTTTTTTTGGCAGAACTGGGGATTGAACTCAGACCCTTGTGCTTGCCAGGGAAGCGCTTATTCCACTGAACCATCTCCCTGACCCTGGGAGTGTAGGTTTCAGGTAGTATAAAATGGGTCTAGAGGTTAAGGAAGCCTGAAAACTTTTTGGTGACCTCACTGTGGTTGAAGATGAAAAAAGTTGGCAGCCTTATTAAATCTAGGAGCAACTGAGCATGAGACAGCAGGCTCATGAGAAAATTCACTGGGGATAAGCTATTAGAATGCAATGAAGACTTTAGGAGAGACACCTGTGCCCTCTTTAGGCCACTTCTGCAGTGCTAGGGAGGAACGGAGAGAGGGTGTGAAAGAGCAGTTTTGGAAAGGTATGTACTGCACTATTCAGAGGCAGAATTAAGGCAACTCTGCCTTTCAGCTGTCTCCTCTTCAGTGAGAGTTAGAAAGTATTGGTCCAATGTCTTTTCTGCTACCTTAGTGTGAAAAATGAGGGTGGGATAAAAGAACTTGTCCCCACATCCAAAAGTTGTGTGGGCACAGGCCAGTACTCCACCAAAAGGAAGACAGGCAAGTTGCTCCACGTTGCGCTGGTTAGCGAGAGCAATCAAGAAGAGTGGCCGACTCCTCACACAGGCCCAGCAGTCTTGAGGTATGCCTGGCAGGCCCAAGCGAGGCTTTCTTCCAGGAAGAATCCTGTTCAGAAACTATTATAATTAGGTTCAGGCTATCCTATGGTACCAAATTTTGTGACAACCCTACATTTTACAGATGTAGAGTCCAAATTTACTTATGGTCATAACCACTGTGTAACTTTTCAATAGTGGAGCAAGATCCTAACTCAGGTCTTCAGACACTCAACAATGAAAAGATGTATCTGTCAGTCCCTGTCAGGACTAATGCCAGTGGGCTGTAGCCTGGAGTTTGCTCCTCAGGCCATTCTGTCCTTGTCCCTCACGCCACACAGCTAGTTCTGCTAACAGCCACAAGCTCATCCCTGACAGCCACAGACCCTGAGGAACAAGAACCCAGGATATCACCTAGGATTACTTCCCCAGTGACTGCTAATTCTCTTTGGAATGAGTTGCCCTTGTCCTTCAGAATTCCTCTAATCTTTAAATGGTTTGACTTTTAGGACTTAGCCCGAGATCTTTTCTTCCATGTACCTAATTCCATTATTAGTTATGTTCACAATTTTTTTCTTTTTCTTTTTTTTTTTTTTGGCAGAACCGGGGATTGAACTCAGGCCCTTGCGCTTGCCAGAGAAGTGCTTATTCTACTGAGCCATCTCCCCAGCCCCTTGTTCACAATTTTTATATTTATGTCTTTGGCCCATGTCTCAGCTGAGGCCAAAGATCTATGTTTATTATTTTTAAGCTCTGGTTAATAGTTTAACAAATCCCAAACTTACTCTTCCCATGCAACTGATACAGTTGAGTTTTCATCTGTAACTTTTCCTTATCTTTCTCTGGGTGTTATGGTTTATGTCTAGCTGTCCCCCCAAGGCCTCATGCAGTCATGGGGCAGGGACTTCTAAAATTTGTGATTAACTCATGATCCACTGGGATTATGGGTGATCCAAGGCTGGGATTATGGGTTTGAGTACTACACTTGGCTTGAGGCACATAGCCTGAATGTAACATAAGAGAGACAGACTTCTCTGTTGCCATTGTAGCTGATACTTTTCCATTTTGTTCTCTACTCTTTGCTGCTGCCATCAGAAATTGCTCTCTGCATGTGCCACTCTGCCTTTGAGCCAAGAGAGTATGGACTGTAACCTCCAGTAACTGTGAGCGAAATAAGCATTTCCTTCCTTCATTTTGGGTGTTGGGTATTTGTCCCAGCAATGAGAGAAGAGTAACTGAGACACTAGGCCTACTGTTCACCTAACTGGCTTTCTTTTACATCCACACTGGCTTCTTTTAATCTACTTTCCAATCTTTTTTTTTTTTTGCGGAACTGGGGATTGAACTCAGGCCTTTGCACTTGCCAGGGAAGCGCTTATTCCACTGAGCTATCTCCCCGGCCTCCCTACTTTCCAATCTTAAGAGTTTTCCAAATTCAAATTCTTCACATGGCTTTCAAAAAAAAAAAAAAAAAAAAAAAAAAAGTTACTCAATTCCCAGACACTCTTCTCTTGCTCCCAGTGTTGTAATTAGATGATTTTTCCCCATCCCGAGTTCCTCTCATCCTTCAATTCCCACACAGACACTCCTCTTCAGATCTTTTCTTCAAGCCCTGGTTCATACTCTTAAAGCTCTCTACTCCCTTCCTCCTTGACATCCCAAATGCAATTAACATAGGAATTTGTTGGACACTACAAGAGATGATAAAAAAATATAATGAATAAAAATAATTTTATAACACTAAAAGACACTTTAACCCCAATTCCCCTCAAAATATTCCCCTTACTTTGAACATAGGTAGTCAGTCCATCATTCTTGTCACTTTCTCAAGCAGTTGTGGAAGTCCTTGTTTATGAGTGTCATTAGCTGCACCATCACGGCTGCAGCTAAGGGTAGGCCACCCCACCAATGGGCAGAGGGCTTGCTTTCTACATAGGTAGATCCGCTGGAAATGGACTTTAGTCCGACCAAAGTAAGGGTGAGGTGGGAGAGGAGGGCTAAAAGGACACCTCAGACTGTGCTAGAAAGAGGCCCAGAGTGAGCTCATAAAATTGGCTAAATCAAACAATAGGTGTCTATTTGTCAGTATGTGTGTGTGTGTGTGTGTGTGTATATATATATAAAGGTGGTTACATAAAGGTGTGTACTGTTCAGAGGTACATTTAAAGCACTCCTAAATCCCAGGTTCCTTATCCTCATTCTTTACAGAAAACATAGCCTAGATTATTTTGCAAATTCACTTCTGTGTTGTGTCAGGCAAGGAAGGATTCCTGGTTCAACTCTTGTCAGAACCTATCTGTTGATCCAGGCAAACAGTTCCGCTCTGATGCACAAAACAAGAATGAACTGGTTGATCAGCTATATGGTTGGTTATCAGTGACTGAAACTACCCACTCTAGCAGGAGTTAGGAAAGCTAATATTTGAAAAGCTGTGGTTTAACAAACTAGGTGGCAAAATGTAGTAAATTCAAATTTGTAGATGACTTGTATGATTGTTAAAGATGGAGACCACAATGCATATGGCTTACAGCACTTAATCTGAAGCTAGAAGGTCATCTAAGTTTACTCCAGAGCTCCCAGAGTTGAAGATTATGTGTATTTACAGATCACAGAGCTTTAATGAACTGCAAAGTTATGGTCATTTAGCTTTGTCATGTACGCAGGCTTGGAGAAAGGATTTACCATGATCCAGTGGCACCCACTCAGCGTAATGACTGAATGTCCTCTCCACGAGAAAGGTCACTGCTAGCCAGTACTCTTCCCCTAAGCAAATCTGCAAAAGGCGTGCTCTGAGCTGCAGCTCTCTCAGGGTATGTATTTTGGCACTATTCTGACAAGTTGCGCACAGACTAGATTTTAACTCTTCCTTTCCTCATTCACTTTATGCCTCTGTGCAGGGCACAAACTGCACTACCATGCAGGTAGCCTTCCTTTCTTTCTCCTTTTTTTATGGGTACCAGGAATTGAACTAAGGATCTCATGCTTGGCAGGCACGTGCTGTGCCACTGAGCTATTAAATCCTCAGCCTCACCTTTTTTTTTTTTTTTTTTTTTTTTTAATTGAACCAATTGAACTCAGGCCCTTGGTCTTGCCAAGGAAGCACTTATTCCACTGAGCCATCTCCCTGGCCCCCTCTGTAATGGGTCAACTCACGTTTTAGATTATAAATGTAAATCCTGTGCTTTCTGTTGTAAATGTATACTCACCACTGTTCTAAGTTGTTTAGTCACTAGTGGCTGTTTCTTGCTCTTTGCTAAGATAAAATTCCTGTAACCCTCACCAATTCCTGTTAACAAAGTTAGCAGCATTATTTTGTGTCAGACAATAAATTTGTTTACCAAACTAAATGTGGTTCCAGGTTTTAAAATCCCTCCCTGCTTCCTGGGCTGCCGCCTTTTGCCTTTAGACCAGCAGCCCTGAGCTCAGTGATAAATGGCTTTCCAAATTCCAATCTGGCTGATCTGGTTCCTATTCTGAGCAACCCGTAACACCTCACCTTCTGTTTATATGAATAGATATTTTAGATATAAACCAGAGATAAAGTATTTCAAGTTTTTTTTTTTTTTTTTTTTTAGAACCGGGGATTGAACTCAGACCCCTGCGCTTGCCAGGCAAGTGCTTATTCTACTGAGCCATCTCCCTAGCCTCAAGTATTTCAAGTTTTAATCAAGATAATATCATTTAATAGTTTCTCTACAATAGTTAATGAATGCTGAAATATAGCCTAGATTATTGCAGATTAGATAAAAAATACTATTCTACTTTTTCTAGAAAAATGAGTATGGCACAGGCAAATCAAATATAAAAAGTGAAAGCTGGGTATGGTGGCACATGCCTATAATCTCAGCAGTTTGGAGGTTGAGGCAGGATTGTTGTAAGTTCGAGACCAGCCTGGGGTACTAGGTGAGCTCAAGGCCTGCCTGAACTGCATAGTAAGAGTCTGTCTCAAAAAGGCAAATATATATAATAAGCAAATATATATATGGTGAATAAGCAAATCTACTATTACCTGAGAATGGTTACTTTCTTGTAAAGTTTCAATACCATCTATGTTTATTAAATAATTGCTAGAACAAACATCTGTGAAAGTATGAAGCTAGAAAACATTAGCTTGAATAGGTTACCTGTTGGTCACAAGTGGCTAAGAACTATTCGAAGTATAGAAATGCCTGCCAGTAAACAATGACCAATTAGTACATTAAACAGGAATTGAGGGCTGGGGAGACAGCTTGGCAGTCTAAGTACCTGCCTAGCAAGTGCAAGGACTTGGGTTCACTCCTTAGTATTGCATGCTATGCCAGACCTGGAACCCCTAGGCATGCAGTGCTGCCCACTGAGTCTGGGTGTGGTGGTACACACCTGTAATCTCAATGCTGGGAGGCTGAGACGGGAGGATCACTAAGAGTCTGAGAGCTATGTAGTGAGACCCTATGCCAAATAAATAAATTAGAAAATACCCCAGGAATTGATAAATGGTTTCTATTTTCTTAAAAGACTCAACTTATTCACTTGTATGAATGAGTCAGCTCTAAAAAGAAAGTCCCCCAAAGAAACCAAACTAATTGTGGGAAGAACATGGAGCTTTTTCTTTTATTCATGACCATAGTACTGTAGTTAGCCTGGACAATTCCCACACAGCAATTATATGACATGAAAAAAAAAATAGCCAAACCAAAGGCAAATGCAACTAGCATGTTGGATTTCACAGTATAAAACAGAATTTCTTTAATAATAAAACCAAAATCATACACCTTCCTCACAGTAATTTTTCTTACAGGTTTAGGCACTTTGGAGTAGGCTGGTGCCAGTCCAGTAAAATTGAAGTGAAAAATAATTTTATAGCTTGAATATTAAACAGTCCTATGATTACACTGAACAAAGAACTGAGGGATGTCTTCATTCTGACAAAGGCATGCTAGAGCCACCTTCCAGAGAAATGTGGACGGGCATTACCGTACGTCCACACTCATACTATGTTTATTTGTTGATGGGAAAGCAAATTCTGAGCCAGAACCTGAGAATATGCAAGCTCTAGCTCACATTCTTGTTTGTTTACACAATACTTCCAAAATGCATAAATGAATTCTACTTTGCAGACTACACAACTGTAGATTGGACTTTAAAGATTGGACCTCGTATTTGAGCTGTCGTTTGCTAACCTTTCGTCTAGAGGCCTTTGATATTATAACACATTTTCTCACAGGTGCAGATGAACTCAGAACAAATATTTATAGAGAAATATATTCATATGTTTAAAAAGTTTCTCTAATATCTTTTATTGCTACATTAGGTCTGACATTGCCAGAAAAGTTTTGGAAGCTGTATGACAATTCTGTGAATATTCAAGTTACCAATGACTAAATGTAGTTCAAGTATCAACACTTCAGTGCACTAAAGCAGGTCACAATGAGCAGAATATGACAGGTGGCCGGTGCTCTCATACTGATGGCTGCTGAGATGGAGAGGATGTGAGTCTGGCTTTAGGCCACTTTATACACCATAATTTTAAATTTTAGATTTGGGTGTTAGGCTTTTCTAGTGTTAAAAATATGATGATTAATAATATGATAATTTGGTGACCAATCTTTTCTAAACTAGCTGTTATTTAAACAGGCCATGATTTTCTGTATTTGACGATAAATGAAGACTTGAGAAACAATATTACATATATTTACAGCGCATTAAAACGAGTCAATACTGCTTTAACTTTTACTTGAAATGGCTGAATGAGCATCAACAGCAGCAGAAATTCTGCAGCTAACAGTACTCTTCAGTGCTGTTTTCCCCTAGGCTGCTCTGAGGGCCTATCAGAGAAAGGACATGCCTTGATGAAATCTGTATCCCTCACAGTTTCCACTTTTCCTTTAGCACTGTCAAGGTTTCACACCTAAGGAAAAAGAAAATAGCCCAAAGCCAGAATTTTATCTTTAGTGTGAATTTCAAGTGAAGTAGTATCATTATATGAAGTTGAATAGGCTGACAGTTCTGGAGAAATAGTTAAGTCTGGTGGCATGTTCATATAGACTTCAGTAACACCAGCAATTCCTCCACTGTGAACAGGTAAGGTCTCTCCCTGTCTCTTGTCTCTATTTCTTTGTTCTTAAAATGCCCAAGCTTTAAAAAGAAACCATTTTCACTTGGGGAGGCCAAGAGAAGAAGATTACAAGTTCAAGCTGAGCTTGGGCAACTTAATGAGACCCTGTGTCAAAAAATAAAAAAGATCAAGGATGCAGCTCAGTGAGAAGGCCCTAAGTTCATTCCCCACTACCGCCATGCTAAAAATCAGCACTGAAGCTAGGCATCGATGGGCCCCACACCTATAATTGGAAGCTAAGATGGAAGATCTGGAGTTCAAGTCTAGCCTGAACTATGTAAGGAGATCCTGTCTCAAAAACAAAATAATAACAAACAGCATCAAAATTTTCCAGTCTGATAAATCATGATATCATGATGAAAATTTCTTTTCTTTTTTTTCCATTTTATACTTCCTGCCATAAAGGGTTGTAAGTACATTTGATCAAATTTTTGTTATTTGCAAATGATTAGAACTCAGTGAATAAGCTGTCATTTTAGAGAATGAAAAAAAGGCAAAATGGTGAAGCTACTTACATTATTCTACAAAATAAAGCAAAATGACAAGACAGAGGTAGATCTGCCACACAGTTGCCAGTTCTGATTATAACTGATCCTCCTTAAAGTATCAGTATTATACAAATGCTTATCCAGTAGTACATCATAAACCACAAGAGTATCCTGTCACTTAAATGTAGAGTTGCAAGTTTTTAACAAATAACTGCTTTCAAAAACAAAGCAATATGGAGCCCATAGGACTCATAAGGAAGTCTTTAAGTAAATTATTACACACACTTAGGAGCACTGTGTAAGTTTAGAAGGTGTTGGCATAATAGAAGAATATAATTTTTATAGGCTCTGAAAATTTCCATGCACTGTATACTGAAATTTTTTGATTCATATCTCTCTTTAGAGTAAGAATCCACTTTGTATAAAGAAAGCCTAGATTGTTCTGGAATTCTGCATGATGGCTAAATCATTATATATGAATTAGTTCTAGTAAGCCAAATACCACTCTTGGGGTTCTTATTTATAGATTATTAAAAAACAAATGATCTTTTTGGTAATCATCAATCAGGGGGATGAGGATATTTAATGAAGGTACCAAAATTGGGTAAAATGACCAATAAGATTAACAAAAACATCTTTCACCTAATTTTCTTTTAAAAATGTCAAACTGGGTGAAGTGAGACGACCCATGGCCTCTAGATCCTGAATAGACCCAGACCGCAGGCGCAACCCTTCAGCAGAACTATATGCAAAGAGGCCAGAAGCAAGACCCACCCAGCTGATTCAGGAGCAGAACATCTTGCCAGAGTGACACAAAGGGTTCAACTCCAATGGCTGCAGCAGAAAGAAGTGGAGCACAGCAGCCAGACCCCAGCCAGATCCAAGCAACACCCACCTGGTGGAATCTGAACTTCGTAGATCCGGACCTGGTGCTAAGGTAGTAACTCTAAGCTCCACACCAAAGGTCAGAAGACAGTGGTATACAAAATGACAAAGAGAGGGAACAAAATGCAGTCTCAGGCCTGAGTCCACCCAGTACAAATGCAGAAGACACTAGCATAGAGGAAACTGGAAATCACACCCCTGAAATCTCTGAAATAACAGCATTGGAAGTAAAGAGACAACTGCAGAAAGGCATAGAAGAAATCAGATCAGAAATAATTTCTGAACTAAAAAATGTAGTGATAACTATAATCAGAGAAGTACTAAGTGCATCTAAAGAATATACTGATAAAAAATAGAGCAGAGGCCGGGAGAGGGCTCAGTAGAATAAGCGCTTCCCTGGCAAGCGCAAGGGTCTGAGTTCAATCCCCAGTTCCACACACACACACAAAAACAAAAAACAAAAACAAACAAACAAAAAAAAAACAAAAAAGAGCAGAATATAAAAATGATGGAACCCCTGAATAAGCAATTTAGGAAAGAAATACAGTGTATTAAACAGATTCAAAGTGATATACAGGAAATTAAAATCTCAATTACAAGTTGGCAAAACCGTTTGAGTGAAAGTGAAAATAGACTTTCTGACCTTAAAGACACCATTGCAGCTAGTGAAAAAGTAAGAAAAGATCTCTTAAAAACAACTAGGATGCAGGGAAAAATAATTCAATACCTGCAAGACGATGCAAAGATGAACAATGTGAGACTAATAGGCATCAATGAGAAGGAAAGAGTCAATACAAATGATATAAAAAG
>NW_004524625.1:3149049-3162263 GCF_000260255.1 Octodon degus | reverse complement strand
TTGTTTTGAAACATTTAATTTTTAATTAATTAGTATTTAATTTTCTGAATATTGCTTATTCTTAATTTTTGTTCTAAGATTTATACTATATCTTTGACTTACAATTTATTTAAAAGACATCATACGATATATTCTCCTAGTATTAGAAACTTTAAAAAGAAAACCATACAACTAACATAAAATGTAGAAAATACACAGACCCTCTCTAATGTCACTGTTAGCACTCAAGGACTTTGTTTCCAGGGTGCTACCCCTGACTATCCAGATAAACTTAATACCATCCATTGTACTTTTTGTCCTTTTCATAAAAGACAAGGAGATTTCAACTTACTTGTCCTTTGGAGGGGTTTAAGGACACAGAAATAAATTAGGCATCCATGTTAAGCCAAAGCTGTCTTCCATGTTCAGGAAGTAGTAAATATGAGGTGTCTCATTTCAAGTGATTGAAGCTTAAATTCAAATATTATCTCTGTTTACAAAATTTTGACCTATATGTAATAGGGAGAAAGATGAACAGGCAATGTGTAATATGTGCACAACAGGGCATTATTCAGCCATGAAAAGGTCACAATTTTGTCATTTGTAGAAAAATGAATTGATCTGGAAACTGTCATATGAAGCAAAGTAAGTCAAACTTAGAAAGGCAAATGTTACATGAAAAAGATGACAGGAAAACCATGATTAGGCAAGAGGAAGGGAGGAAAAGGGAAAAAGTGAGGTGCTATGGTAGATAACGGGGTGCAGGAATATAATCAAAATACATTGTATACACTGAACCCAAAAAAGTATGAAATGGGGGGGGGTCAAGTTATGTGCATGTATAAATCTGTCAAAAAAACCCTCATTCATTTGTATAACCTATGTACACTAATAAAAAATTGGCAAGAAGGAAAAAAAATAAAGTCAAACTTTTTAGTTTTCTACAGTGAAAAATGAGAATACAGAATAATCAAGCATATAAGCAAATGGCCTCTTTTATATCCTCACAAAGTATTAATGTTTTCCAAAATGTAATTTGTTCTGGGTTTATAGAGGAGCACCTTTTACATCTGGTGAGCTGCAAACAAACCATTATTTGCTCAGTAGGAAACAGGCTTCTGTACATTTTAGTTAACAGGAAGCTTTCTAAGCAAACAGAAGGGAAGGGTGGGTAGACACCTAACCTTGTTATCCCTATGAATAATCCAAGAAGGGAAAAACAAAGCCATGGAAATAAAAGTGAATTAGCAGCTGCCTAGAAGTCAGCAGTGACTTTCACATAACATAGCACAAAGTCATGAGTGTATCACTTCATTTTTAATAACAGAGCTACTGTATGAGGCACAAAGTAGGAAAATTAAACTCTGGTGTTCTCTCTCCTTTCTGCTAAAATATCTAAAATGTTTTACTCTGAGCTTTAATGCTATCTGTCTTCCCAACAGAAATAAAGATCTTTAAGAAATTAGCTGTAGTTTTACATATCATTCAGGGATGCAAACACTTCCATAAGCGAAGTGCATAACTATTTTATTCAACAACTGATCATAAGGGGTGATATTTCGATTGTACATTCAATACACTGCTCTAAATGGTGTCAGTCTCAGGGTGCATTGCATATTCTTGGCCTGATTAACACTGCAGAAATTCTGTCTTATAAACCCATACTGTCATGAAGGAAGTAGCTATGTTCCTATTTATGGATCTTTATACAGAACACTTGAACAGTATAAAAATACAATGGTATAGAACAAATGAATTCATTAAAAAGTAACAACCAAAGTATTACAAGTGAACATAGTTGGAAGTCAATATCTTGCACCAAAATAGATTTGGTTTTGTTCACTGGTTTTGGTCCTAGATCAAACCAGGACCTTGTGCATGCTAGGCAAACACTCAATAGGCAAGCACTATGACCCACCCCAGATTTCCTTTTTTTTTGGTTGGACCGGGTATGGAACTCAGGATCCTGTGTTTGCCAGGCAAGTGCTTATTCTACTGAGCTATCTCCTTGGCCCCCCTTTTAATTTTTTGAGTGTCTTACTAAATACCCAGGTTGCCTTTGAACTCAGAAACCTCTTGCCTCAGCGTTCCAAGTAGCTGGGATTACAGGTGTGCACCACCACACCCAGAAAACAAATTACAGAAGTAGCTCAGGTTTCTATTGGGCATTTTCACAGTTGTGCTGCTGGGTGCTTACTGTACAGTATGACAGTGTATAGTAGTAGAGAATAGTTGAAGACTTGCTGTATTTTTGTGTGTGTTTGGTTTTTTTTTATGTTTTGCACCGTATATGTGTGACTTACTTTTTTGGACTTATGAAATAATTCACTTTACAAACTTTGTGGAACAGGGAGTTATTATATCAGCTCCTTTTCTTTCAAGTTATTCTTTTTTTTTTTAAATTTGTGTGTGTGTGTGTGTGTGTGTGTGGCCAGCTCAGCCCACCAGGGGGCGGGGCTGGCTGGCATGTGGTGCTGGGGGATTGAACCACGGTCCCTGTGCTTAGCTAAGCTTGTTCTAAGTAGGTGCTTTAGACCACTGAGCCATCTCACCAGCCCCATCCTTTTCTTTCTCTCTTTTTTTTTTTTTGAAAAATAATTGACATTGTTATACACTCAAATTAGAACTAGCTGCCTTACAATAAGATTTTACTGCTATTTCTTAGCACTCTACTTTTTGGCTGTTTTGCAAGTTAAAAGTTAGAGCTGTTCTCAATGCTTGTATTTATTTCCCTTAACAATCGAAGAAGCTGGAGCTGGAGGTATAGCTCGATAGAAGAGTTACATGTGCAAAGCCCTCGGTTTGACTCCCAACACAAGAAAATAAAAACATAAAAAATTAAAAATGATGAGCAGATATTTTAATAAGTTGTATGTAACTAGGATCCTCACCATTTTACTTCAGTTAATTTGACATACTTCTTTGGGCATAAGCACAGCCTTTCTGAAAACTGGAAAATACTGCATAATGTAAAAAAAATCTTAGTTTTATGATATTTCCTGATAAGTTAGGCTAGAAGGACAGAATATGAATAGGCTAGGCCACCAATTATGTTTGCTTAACTTTAAAAACAGTGCCAAAGGAGACAGAGCAACTGCCTTTAACTGGCTGAAGATGTAGCATTTTCTAGTTGTCCTGGTAGAGCTTCTTGAAGCACACTAGATCCATTGTTCTTATTTGCTTCATTTTGTCTCATACCCCAGAGCCCATAGCAGATTCTGGGAAATGACCAGTCTAGAACCCAGTGGTAGGTCTGAGCTTGTTTATGATCTCTGTCTAGCATTGAGTCAGGCAGTGCAAGAACTATTTAAATGTTTTTTTTTTTTTAAATCTTGGGAAAACATCCATGAGGTTAACATGACAACAATATAAATCAAGGCTGACACAGCTAAATGCTGGCTGACAGGGGACCATATGGACATTGGGCTTTGCCAGTCCTCTTTTCCTTATTTAATAAAATATTAGAAAAAATATAATTTACATGCAAACCTTAACACAAAAGAGAAAAAGTTAATTTCTTATGACCTGCACAAATTGTTAACCTTCTAAGAAGAGCCCAGTTTCCTTAGTGCTCTAGAACAGAAATACACATCTGTTTCTTTATGAAGACCATAGGATGAGAATGAGGACAAATAAGATAAAGCCAGGAGCAAAACACCAACCAGGATCAATTCCTTATTCTCTGTGTGGCTGGCCGTACTAGTTGGAAAGTCACTCCTCTGTTGCAATGGTCACGGTGTATTTGAATATGTAGATCTTCAGAGATTTCTTATTATCCTGCTAGGCATATGTAGGTATTTTTTGTTGTCTTCATGGAATAATTATCAGTGCTTTCTCAGAGGCTCAAACATGATCACTGGCCAGATTCCAAAGAAAAACTGTGAAAAACAAGTTAGGACAAAATGAGAGAAAACTGCTCTATGTTCTTATCCCTGAAGGAATCGCTGTGACCAGAGTTCATGATTAGTTTGCCAGTAACTTTCCTGGTGTTATGACGCCTGGCCACAGCAAATTCCTTCTAGACTTGCACCAGATCTTGGACACCATTTTCATTTTGGTGTCCATGTCTATAAATGTGTCAAGCATGGAAATGGACATTTAATCTCTCATTTTTAAACAACTATACAAAAAAACCAAAAAAACAACTATACAATGTAGCATTACCAACTCTATTTTATTATTTAAGGAACTCAGACTTAAAGAAGAGACTTGTCTGACATCACAGTCATAAATGGAAGACATAAGATTCGCGTCTCCTTGTCCAAAGCCTGCGTTTACTTCATAACCCCTTTCTTATACATCCATCCCATCCTTCCAACACCTTTCCCTGCTAATACACACCCCACTGCTCCACAGACTCCCCTAGGAAATGGACTTACTTTCACTTTTGGCCTGTATCTCAGGTACAATGTTCTTGTATATAAGCTGAAAGAGAAGGGGAAAGGGAACGTTCTTTAGGCTGTTTTAATTCCTGCAAACTGACACATTTAACCACAATGCCTTTGACACTGGTTTGTCTTTTACTCATTTAGTAACTATTTTTTGGAGTTTCTTCTCTGCAAAACACTTGGGAAGATGCTAAGGAAGGCAGGGCAATGACCTTAGGAAGTTTATAATTTAGTAGTGGCCATCCCATTAATGTTTGGTACGATTCATATCACACTACTGGCTCATATCTTACGTGAGGATGAGAAAACTGAGCATGATGGTATACTACTCTGCCATAAAAGGATACACCTGAGTCATTTGTAGGAAAATAAGTGCATCTTGAGACAATAATGCTAAGTGAAATAAACGAGACACAGAAATTTAAACACTGGGCTGGGATAGAGCTCAGGGGCATAAATGCCTGCTTGGCAAGCACAAGGTCCTGAATTCGAACCCTGGTACTAGAAAAAAAATCTTAAATATTACATGGTTTTTTTTTTTTTTTTTTTTTGGCGGAACCGGGGATTGAACTCAGATCCTTGTGTTTGCCAGTCAAGCACTTATCCTACTGAGCCATCTCCCCGGCCCCTGACATGGTTTCTTTTTATGAGAAATCCAAAGTATAAATAATTTAAAAAGCAAAATAAAAGACAGATACTAGGAAATATTTTGCAAATGGCAAGGGGAGCAAGAGATTGGGGCATATGAAAAAGGAAAGGGAAGGGGAAATAAAAGAGAATTAAGATGTGTTATATGCATTGCCAACTCCCTACAATGAACATAATCATTATGCACTGCAAATATAAGAATACAAAATAAAAATAAATAAATAAAAATTAAATCCAAACAAAAGGGACTTCTTAATATCATCCAGTGTCAGAGGCAAAACTGGAACATAAATTCCTGATTCTGTCTCTAACATTGTATACTTAAACCATCCTATTCACAGGAGAAAAAAGTCAAACACCTCCAGTAGCAGATTTAAATATTTCATACCTGAAAAGGATGTGAAGATAAGAACCAAGGCCAGTTAAAATATGCCACCATGCATGAAACTGTGTGGTAACACCTAGGATAGGTGGCATCTTCTTTCGAAAGTTCCTACGGGGGGAATAACCATGTTAAATGCTGACAATGTTAGAGTATTTTGAAATACCATTCTTTTTTTTTTTTTTTTTCCAGTGATAGTGATTGAACTCAGGCCCTTGCGCTTGCCAGGGAAGCGCTATTCACAGAACCGTCTCCCCAGCCCGTGAAATACCATTCTTAAATATGTCAATTATTTAATTTCCTTCCATCTGTTTTTTTTTTTTTTTTTTTTTTTATCCGGGGATTGAACTCAGGCCCTGGCGCTTGCCAGGGAAGTGTTTATTCCACTGAGCCATCTCCCCAGCGCTGCTGTGTTGTTTTTCACAGTATATTGTGAGAAATATAATTTTTAGTAGGAACTTTCACTACAAATAACTTCAAATTAATGTAGGAAACATTATAAAGTTAACTTTCCCTTTAAAAAGATTTTTAATGTGCAGTAATAGGCTTTGAAAAGTCCTGCCATGAAGTTTATCTTCATTTTTTTCAGGTAAATTACTAATCCATGAAATTTATGTTTTTGGTAATACTTATTATCACTTTATGAAACAGGTATTTTCTAAAATCCACTTCAGGATATACATATCTAGTTAGCTATCCACTTGAGAAACGATACATGCTTTTTGTATCACCTTAGTATAGGACCATATAGTCTATAAAATCCTTTGGTATCTGTTTGGTGTGGTGAGGTTGAAGCATGAGGATCGCTTCAAGTTCAGGCCAGCCTGAGCTACATAGTGAGTTTAAGGCCACCTGTGAGACCCTATCTTAAAAATAAATAAAAATCTTTAATATCTATTATTTCATCTCATAGTCAATAATTCTTTGAGAACGCTATTATTAGCTTTGCTTAACAGATTAGAAATTTAAAATTCAGAGTTAATTGAGCTAAACAAGCTAGTTAGTGGCACAGCTAGGTCTCAGAGAAAGATTCGGATTAAGTGTTTGTATTACCTTAACATTTCTTAGAGGACAAAAACCAATGTGAGGGGGCTTGGGAGATAGCTCAGTAGAATAAGTGCTTGCCTGGCAAGCACAGGGTCCTGAGTTAAAGCCCCGGCACCACAAAAACAAACAAACAAACAAACAAAAAACCAATGTGATATGTCAAATTATTTTTCTAGATACCCTCACAAATTTTTGGGACACTTACATCTCTAAAAGCCTGAACTGTACGCTAGTGGTTCTCACCCAGGGCATGATAATCTACTCAGCAGTATTAAAGCTCTATTATGGGTTTTACTGGTTATTCCTGATTTAGCACCACACACTTAGATCTTAGTTTTCTTTTACTTTTTTGTGGCCGGCTCAGCCCACCCTGGGGGTGGGGGTGGTGTGGCACATGGTGCCAGGGATTGAACCGCAGTCCCTGGGCATTTGCCTAAGCTTGTCTAAGCAGGCTCTTTAGACTGCTGAGCTATCTCACTAGCTCCGGATCTTAGTTTTCTAAGTAAGGTGCATTATTTGTCTACCCTTAAAAGTCTTGGGCCGTGGAGATGGCTCAGTGGAATAAGTACTCCCCTGGCAATCACAAGGGCCTGAGTTCAATCCCGGTTCTAAAAAAAACTATGTTTACTTAATGTGTTACTATGGAGAATTTCACATATGTGTAAAAGCAGACAAAAATCATAAACTATTACCCAATGTCAATTATTATCAATTTACGGTGAACTCTGTGTCATCTAAACCTTTATCTACTTCCCCCTCCCATACTACTTTAAGTTCCAGATAGTGTATCATTTTGTCTCTAAATATTTCAGCATGTATCTCTAAAAAATAACAACTTCTCTATAAAGAGCTCTTCTTTAAAATATGAACATATAACTACAATACCATTTCACACATAAGCTAAATAATAATCCCTTAATATCAGTATTTACTATATTGCCATTTTTTAAAAAAATTTTATTTATTTATTTATGTGTGTGTGTGTGTGTGTGTGTGTGTGGCTAGCTCAGCCCACCAGGGGGCGGGGCTGGCTGGCATGTGGTGCTGGGGGATTGAACCGCGGTCCCTGTGCTTTGCCAAGCTTGTTCTAAGTAAGTGCTTTAGACCACTGAGCCATCTCACCAGCCCCCAAGGAATAAGGGTTTTTTTTTTTTTTTTTTCTTGCTCCTCGAATGCCTTGAGGGCACTTTTGGCTGGTTGGAGTATTGTGGGAATCGAACTAGTGCAACCGGAGGGTGACAGCTTTGTGGAAGCAGTCACTTAAAGAACTGAGCTAGGGCCAGGTCCACTATATTGCCATTTTTATTTTTATTTATAGTTAGCTTATTTGAATCAGGATTCAAAAAAGGCTAACGCATTGCGTTTAGTTAATATTCTCTTATGTTCTTATCCATGTGTCCTGTTTCATTCTCCACTCTGCCCCTGACTGGGTCACTGATATAGACTGCCCCAGTCTGAATTTTGCTGATTCAGCACCATCTTGTGGCGCTGTTCAGTACATCCCTCTGTCCTCCACATTCATGCAGAATTTGTAGGTCACAGGCCCTTGAGTTGGAATGACCCTTAATTTAATCTACTTCATATACTCATTTTTAGGAAAGTTGAGGCCAGAAAGATAGTATGTTATTGACAAAAATTCAGGGCCCTAAGTTTAAGATTAAAACTTTTCAATATAAAATTGTTGACAAGACAGTAAAAGGAATACTAATCTTTCTTAGAAAAGAACATTAACCATGCCAAAATGAAAATTTATATACATGTATTTTATATGCTTGTTACAAGTCATTATTTATTTATTTATTTATTTATTTATTTATTTATTTTTTGGGCAGAATTGGGGATTGACTGAATTCAGGCCTTTGTGCTTGCCAGGTAAGCGCTTATTCTACTGAGCTATATATATCCCCAGCCCAACAAATCATTATTTTTACAAATCATTTTTATTCACTCAAGGATTCTTTTTTTTTTTGGCTGGCTCAGGCTGCCTTAAGGGTGGATCTGGTGCAGCATATAGAGCTGTAGATCGAACCACAGTCCCCTGTGCCTGACTGAGTTTGCCCAAGCAGGTGCTTTAAACAACTGAGCTAACCCACAAGCCCCCCTTTATTTACTCTATAAAGCAGATTAAACATGTATGAAAGAAGCCGTCAAAATGAGACGTGTACAATTTCATGATGCATACACAAAAAAGACCAAAGCCTTTAGAGGTAATAAAATACTATCAGGTTCAAACTTTTAGGTAATTAAAATAGGTTACTTTAGAATTTAACTTTATTGTGTTATACATACCATTTTTTAAACCAAAACTGACTTATTTATCTAAGTAAAGTGCTTTTAAACATATATAAAAGTGCAAAATAACTTTTTTGATAAAGAGATATACATGGGGTTATATCAATATGTATGTTAAAACAACATGCTTAATCATTTTTACTCCATCTTAAATCACCTTATTGAATGATACATCATAAAATCAATAGTTGTACACCTAAGAAATTTACCAATAGAGCTCTTGTCCACTGGTGTGTATATTTTAATCTGTCTCATGTGGGTGTCTCTTCCATTTTGGTGACTGGCTAGAACAGCAATCTGTATCATGAATGTGCAAGTTGGCTTATGATTATCAGTTAAGGGAACATGAATCCAGCCACTTGGTTCCACCAATTTGAGTTGCTGAATTTCTTTTTCTTTTTCTTCTTCTTCTTTTTTTTTTTTTTTGGTGGAACCAGAGACTGAACTCAGGCCCTTGCGTTTGCCAGGGAGGCACTTACTCTACTGAGCCATCTCCCCGGCCTGAATTTCTTGAAGATTATGAAAACTGTTTCCTACTCTGACTGAGATCTTGCTTGCTGTGTAGCTTTCATCAGACTTGTAGTTGGCATAAATACACAATGTCTTCACTGTTGTTTTTCTTCTGAACTGAATATTCACTAAATGAGGGTGGGAGCCATCTGATGGCCAGTAAGTTTCTAGATTGTCATCTTGTAACTGATCCACTCCAAATCCTGGTTTGCAAGATGAGAGTGACCAAACAGCTTGTGACCCAATTTCCCTTACTGTTCCAGTTCCTGCTTAGGGTCAGCACCATGAGGTGTCTTGTTTGGCATGGTCATTTTAAAAATATTAATAGGGCCCCTCTCTACGCTGGGTGAAAGCGCACTTACAGATTCCAGGCCTGCTTACCACATCTCAGGATCTCATATATACCTTTTAAATGTCAGCACTACAAAAAATTCATTTTAGGGCTGTAGTGGTCGATACACTGTGTCAATTTGGGGTGGGTGACTCCCCCGCACACTTCTAGCTGGTGGGGGCTTATAATTCCTTATACATTGTATATCTTGTGTTAATATCTGTTCCTTATATTATATCTGTTCCTCTAAGTAAAACCCTGACCAATACAAGGGCATTGATATTTCTGTTTATGAAATTCTATGTAATAAATGCTTCCAAGAATATTTCTCCTTTTTTTCTTTATTTTTTGGCAGAACCAGGGATTGAACAAGAATATTTCTCAAGAAATAAAAATATATCTTACCTCAGAGAATCACAAAAGATGTTATCTATGTTCCATAATAAAAATCCCAATAAAAATATACCCAAGGATGTATAACCTAGTCCTCTGAGCCATGGATAAACCCTGTGTGGAAAAAAGAGAGGCAAGATGAAAACTTTCCAAGCTTTAATCATGATCTGAATTCGAAGCCATCACTTTTACAAGAAGGAAAGGTTTCTACTAGCATTAAAAGAAAAATCCATTAAATTCTGTAATGTACATGTGTCTACACACACACACACACACACACACACACACACACACTTTACAGAAACAGGGTCTTCCTATATTGGCCCAGTCTGGCCTTGCACTCCTGGCTCAAGTGATACTCCTCCTCAACCTCCCAAGTCTGTGTATCTGCCAAATATTTTTAGCTATTTAAAGGTACTGAAAAAGAATGAGTCACAAAAACTTCACTAAGTATTCCTGGAAGTTAATCCATAAGCACCCAAGAACTGGTCCATGCAATAGAAGAGATAGGGGAATGGTTGATTAAGTCACGTAATAATACGTATTAAGTGTTTACTATGTACCATGCACTGTTCTAAGGCTGTAAGACAGTAACAGTAAGACCATGTCTCTCAATCAGTGAACTTATAGCTGGGGGAGGTAAGCAAGTAAATAGATACATAACTGGTTATAAATGGTGTCTTAGTTACTCTTCTCTCGTTGCTAGGACAAATACCCGACACTCACAATGAAGGAAGGAAAGGTTTATTTAGCTCACAGTTACTGGAGGTTTCAGTCCATACTCAACTGGGTCCAACGCAGAGCAGCACATAGCATGGCGGCGGCAAAGAGCAAGAGAGCAAGGGAGGGGTAGCAGCAGCTCAAGCAGCTGGCTTCTCTTCCCACCCTATATTGTAATGCAAATTACCTGCCCCAGGGTAGGGGAAGTACTCACACCTATGGGTACTTCCCAGTATTTACCCACCTATGGATAATCCCAGCAGTATTAAGACCCATAATCCCAGCCTTGGATCACACATAATCCCAGTGGATCATGAGTTAACACAAATTCTAGAAGTCCTCACCCCATGACTGCATGAGGCTTTGGGGGGACAACTAGACACAAACCATAACAAATGGTTTGCAGAAAAATATGGCCTTATAAGGATAGAATATGAAATACTATTTGGATGAGGTATTCAAACATATATCTTCCCCTGACCAAATCTTGGAGGCAGGTATTCTTTTTTACTTCATTGTTGGAGAAACTGAAGCATGGTGAGTTAGTCAAAATAGTAATAGTAGGGGTTGGGGACATAGCTCAGCAACACAGTGCCTGCCTGCCAAGCACAGACCCAGAGTTCAATTCCTGGATAAAAAAACCCAAAACATAAAAAACCAAAAACCATAGCCAATTTGTTTTTTATAGCATCCATGAGGTAAACTGCATACTGAATATTTAAAATATACATCTGATGAATAAGTCTGTACATACACATGAAACTACCTCATAATCAAGATGGTTATCACCTCTAAGCTGAGTTTGTATTATTTTTAAAAGGCAACTATACCATTTAAAGACTTTTATTGTATGGCTTCTTTCACTTGCTGTTTTAAGATTCATCCATGTTGTTCCAATTTTCATTCCATTTTATTGCTGAGTAACACTGCATTGTTTGGATGTAGCACAATTTGTTTATTTGTCCAGATGCTGGTGGAACCAAGCATGGTAGCATATGCCTGAAGCCTCAGCACTTGGGAGGCTAAGGCAGGAGGAGTGCTGTGAGTTCGAGGTTACCCTGGCTACAGTGAGTTCAAGGAACCTGGCTACATAGCAAAACCCTGCCTCAAAAACAAAGCAAACAAAAAACAAATGCTGGTGGAATTTTTTAGTTTTTAACCATTTACAAATAAAGAAGCTATGAACATTCATAATTAAGACCTTGTATAGAAATACGCTTTAATTTCTCTTGGGTAAATAGGAGTGGCTGGAATGTATGGCACATGAATATCTGACTTTTTAATATAATGCCAGTTTCCCCTTTTTTGTGGCCCCAGAGATGAAACCCCAAGATGTATCCATTGCTTTGTATGTTACAGGGAAGAGCCCCAGCCCTCCTACATGTTTTTCTAAGCACTGGCACCAATTTTGTTCTCCATCAGCCACTCATGAATGTTTCAGTTGTTCCACATCTTCATTAACACTTGTGTCATTTCTTTTCACTTTGGTTGTTCTAGCAGTGGTATTCTACCACTATAGTAGTATCTTACTTTTTTTTTTTTCCTGAGACAGGGTTTTGCTGTGCAGTTCAGACTGGCCTTGATCTCACTTTGTAGCCCATGCTAGTCTCAATCTTGCAATGATCTTTCTGCCTCAGCCTCCTGAGGGCTGGGATTACAGGTATATATACCACTGTTGTTTCACTCTATTTAATATGCATTTCCCTATTACTGAACAGGTTTTCATGTACTTATTTGCTATCCATATGTCTTTTTTTGATATAGTGCTTTACTGAGTTGTAAAAGTTCTTTATATATTCTAGATGTAAATCCTTTGTTGGGTGCACATTTTGCAGATATTTTTCTCTATGCCTGTGACTTGCCCTTAATTTCTGAACAGTGTCTTGAAGAACAAAATTTTGCATTGCTTTTATTGTTTTGAGATGAAGTCCTGCCTTCTTTGCATTCAAGCCACTCTTCTTTCTCAGTTGTCTGGTTAGTTGGGACTACCAAGGGCTTGCCTTTGGGCCTGGCTGAAGCTGGTAATTCTGAAGAAGTTCAATTTATCAATTTTTATTTTCTGGGGCTGGTGAGATGGCTCAGTGGTCTAAAGCACCTCCTTAGAACAAGCTAAGCTAAGCAAAAGCAGAGACCGCGGTTCAATCCCCAGCACCACATGCCAGCCAGCCCCGCCCCCTGGTGGGCTGAACTGGCCACACACACACTAAATAAATAAATAAAGTCATAAAAAAAATTACTTTTAAAAAATTTTTTATTTTCTATTGTTCTTGACCATTTAGTGACTTTAATTTTTTTTTTTTTGCTTAACCAGGGATTGAACTCAGGCCTCTGTGCTTGCCAGGGAAGCGCTTATTCCACTACGCCATCTCCCCAGCCCTACTTAGTATTTTTGAGGGAACACTTCTTAAAAATCTTACTATGTAGTTCAAACTGGCCTTGAATTTACAGAAATCCTCATGCCTCAGCCACTTGAGTGATGGGATTACAAGTGTGTATGGTTTTTGATTTAGCAGCAACCATTCTT